>NW_015667285.1:32858-33560 GCF_001515625.1 Sinocyclocheilus rhinocerous
CCCCCCCAATATCCAAAAATAGCAAGTACAACCCCCCCCCCCCAATATTTATACTATGGTTAATGGAAACCTAGAATAAGGCTATTAACTATTTATTTTAATCGCGACTTCTGCGCTTTTATAAGTGCTAACATCACGTATGAATTGAACGGAGCAGTTATCAGCAAAATATGACTAGAAGCGCTGTTCTTTTAATTGTGCACGAGCGGCGCGCATTTAGCAGTGCACTCGAAAAGTGTGATCAGATTTGTGCAAGCCATTCCTATCGCGAAGCTGATGCTAAAATCTGCAATCTATTTGAATTCTATTGAGAAATTGCCATTTTAAAATGCTATGGATAAAGTCGAACATTATCTAAAAAAGGCACATAAACTAATGTTTAGACCGATCTCAAATCTCCCTTTTCTGTCAAAAATACTAGAAAAGGCAGAATCCTCTCAGCTATGTTCCTTCTTGGAGAGAAATGGTATCTCTGAGGATTTCGGGTCAGGATTTAGACTGTATCATAGTACTGAGACTGCTCTCATCAGAGTTACAAATTACCTGCTCTTATCATCCGATCGTGGTTGTATTTCTCTATTAGTGCTGCTGGATTTTAGCGCTGCGTTTGACACTATCGACCACAACATCCCTTTGAGTAGACTACAAAATTATGTTGGCATTAGTGGAATTGCATTGTCATGGTTCAAATCTTACTTATCT
>NW_015667285.1:33599-35316 GCF_001515625.1 Sinocyclocheilus rhinocerous
TTACCCTTGGGAGATATCATCAAGAAACATGGTGTTAGCTTTCACTGTTATGCTGACGATACTCAGCTCTATATTTCTTCACGGCCCGATGAAACATACAAATTTGCAAAACTAACGGAATGCATAGTTGATATAAAAAACTAGATGACTAGTAATTTCCTAATGCTAAATTCTGAAAAAAAAAAACAGAGGTTTTAATTATTGGACCAAAAATCTCCGCATGTAATAACCTGAAACACTGTCTAACACTTGATGGCTGCTCTGTTAATTCCTCGTCATCAGTTAGGAACCTAGGTGTGCTATTTGATAGCAATCTTTCCTTTCGCTTAATAAACAAACTCCAGCTGGTCCAAAATGCAGCAGCTAGAGTTCTTACTAGAACCAGGAAGTACGACCACATTAGCCCGGTTCTGTCAACTCTGAACTGGCTCCCTATTGAACAACAAATTCATTTAAAAATCTTGCTAATTACTTATACTGTAAAGCCCTGAATGGTTTAGCTCCTCAGTACTTGAGCGAGCTCATATTGCATTATAGTCTTTCATGTCCGCTGCGATCTCAAAACTCTGGCCATTTGTATCAGTGTTGACTGGTTTGGACCATGTTTGACTGTTGGTATGATGTTCTTTTTATGAAATGCTGTGTTGGTTTTACGCCAGATGTAACGGGACACACACCTTCCAAAAAGTTCAACTTTTGTCTCATCAGTCCACAGAATATTTGCCCAAAAGTCTTGGGGATAAACAAGATATTTTTTGGCAAATGTGAGACAAGCCTTTGTGTTCTTTTTGGTCAGCAATGGCTTTTGCCTTGGAACTCTCCCATGGATGCCGTTTTTGCCCAGTCTCTTTCTTATTGTTGAATCATGAACACTGACCTTAATTGAGGCAAGTGAGGCCTGCAGTTCTTTAGATGTTGTTCTGGGTTCTTTTATGACCTCCTGGATGAGTCGTCGTTGCGCTCTTGGGGTAATTTTGGTAGGCCGGCCACTCCTGGGAAGGTTCACCACTGTTCCAAGCTTTCTCCATTTGTGGATAATGGCTCTGACCGTGGTTCGCTGGAGTCCCAAAGCCTTAGAAATGGCTTCATAACCCTTTCCAGGCTGATACATGTCAACTATTTTGTTTCTCATCTGTTCTTGAATTTCTTTAGATCGCGGCATGATGTGTTGCTCTTTAAGCATGCTTCACTTTGTCAGACAGGTTCTATTTAAGTGATTTCTTGATTCAACAGGTCTGGCAGTAATCAGGCCTGTGTGTGGCTAGTGAAATTTAACTCAGCTTTCTAAAATGATGTGGTTAATCATAGTTCTTTCATGATTTAAGAGGAGGGGCAAATAATTTTTCACATAGGGCCAGGTAGGTTTGGACAGCTTTTTTCCCTTAATAAATGAAATTATCATTTAAAAACTGCATTTTGTATTTACTTGCATTATCTTTGCGTAATATTAAAATTGGTTTGATGATCTGAATCTTTTAAGTGTGACAAATATGCAAAAAAATAAATAAAACAGGAAGGGGGCAAAAACCTTTTCACGGCACTGTATCATCAAGAAACATGGTGTTAGCTTTCACTGTTATGCTGACGATACTCAGCTCTATATTTCTTCACGGCCCGATGAAACATACAAATTTGCAAAACTAACGGAATGCATAGTTGATATAAAAAACTAGATGACTAGTAATTTCCTACTGCTAAATTCTGAAAAAAAAAAAAT
>NW_015667285.1:35335-35650 GCF_001515625.1 Sinocyclocheilus rhinocerous
CAATGTTTCTAGCATTTGTAAAACTGCATGCTATACTATGCCCTCAATGTCAAATGCAGAAACATTAATTCATTGCGCTCATGACTTCAAGGTTATATTATTGTAATGCTTTATTGGGTGGTAGCTCTGCGCGCTTAATAAACAAACTCCAGCTGATCCAAAATGCAGCAGCTAGAGTTCTTACTAGAACCAGGAAGTACGACCATATTAGCCCGGTTCTGTCAACTCTGAACTGGCTCCCTATTGAACAACAAATTCATTTAAAAATCTTGCTAATTACTTATACTGTAAAGCCCTGAATGGTTTAGCTCCTCA
>NW_015667285.1:35723-37439 GCF_001515625.1 Sinocyclocheilus rhinocerous
AGAGGAGAACTGGCCCCCCGACTGAGCCTGGTTTCTCCCAAGGTTTTTTCTCCATTTCTGTCACCGATGGAGTTTTGGTTCCTTGTCCACTGTCGCCTTTGGCTTGCTTAGTTGGGGACGCTTGACTGATTGCACAGACACTATTGGAAGAGAACTGACCTGGATGATGACATCACTGAATCATCAATGAACTGACTTTAGCTGAAAAATGACTTTGTTATTGTCTAATTGCATCATTGGCACTATTTTCCCGTTTGACTCTGTAAAGCTGCTTTGACACAACTAGTATTGTATAAAGTGCTATACAAATAAATGTGAAAGAATGAAATGAAAGAAACAAATAAGACTGATGAAAAGAGGAGAAATCTTGCACCAACATATATTAAAATCTTTCTAAACTACTCATGACCACCTTTTCCAGAAGAATTTATCATGTTTTATTGTAGACTTTATTGTGGTACATTTTGTTGAACTTGATGTAGAATTTATAATAGACAATCTGTTATGGGAATAGATTTTTCCCTATAGATTTATATAACAACTGTGGCATGTTTCTAAATATGCAGGCTGTTGTTTTTTAATAACAAATGCTATACAGATTAATAAAAAATATTGCTTCGCCATTGTTTCGACCCACGCCTGTCTAGATTACTCTTTTGTCTAGCCTGGTTTGAACTGCTTTCTGTGTTCGATCGACTCTTGCCTGTTATGACCTCGTCTATTCTTTAATAAAAGCCTGTGAATGGATCCACATGTCTCTCAACGCGTCCCTTTTGCAACAGAATACTCGGCCAAACAAAGATCCAGTGGCTTTTCTACAGGACACTGGCCAGGTATGGACACCGCAAGATTATTTTTACCTCTCAAACAGGGCACACGATCGCTCGAGGTCTATATCCAGGAATATCTGGACATAACTTATTCTGATTTGCTGGACTATATTTTGATAGACTTTTTTTGTGATAGCATTAATGAATGACTGAAGTCTAAACTCATTCATGAGGGTCCCCGTTCATCACTCAGTCAGTTCATGGTGTAGCAAATTAGCTCAAAAGGGAAATATATTTATATGTATATAAATTATTACATTTAATTATAATTAATTACAATTATTTACCTCAGCTGCCAGTAGTAACTGTAGCAGAATTAATATTACAATCACTAATCTGTTCGTCCAGCAAATATTCAGTGTAATTTCATATCATCTCTAAGAAAGGATATTTTCGTGGCCACAGAAAATTACTTTCTTACAGTACTAATGCATTAGAGCATGTAGCTAGATCAGATCATAAAAGGGATATTATTCACAAGTGGTGACAGAACCAGAAACTCATGTAATTTGTGCACAAAAGTTTTATTAACTAAACACTAACACATAACTAATCTAAACAAACAAACATACAGTCAATCATTCATGGGGGGGTGGAAGTGGATGAATGAATCAGTTATGAGAAACCAGAGAATGCAGTTATGGAAAATGAGTCAGTTAACCACCTGAGTAAAACCATCAGCGCCATTTTATAACGGGGTCTACAGCTGCTTATACTAAACCTCTGTTTTGTTTAGTTAAATGTACGATACTTGCTTTGCCTTGGCCGTTGAACGAGCGTCCGGATGCCGTCTCGGATGAAAGTCTTGATGGTTTGGAGGTTCGGGGGTGTTGGAGTCGCTATCACGTTCTTCCGGGTTTGAAGAGTGATGAACTCCAAAGAGATG
>NW_015667285.1:37521-63905 GCF_001515625.1 Sinocyclocheilus rhinocerous
GTGGTCAGGAGAGTTTTCTCCCAGATGGAAAGTGATGAGAGAAGAGCGCAGACCTAGAGAGACATTAGCTGAGATCCAAGGATCTTTGGTGAATGGAAAGACAAGGCCGCAGTCTGCCACAATCTTAGGGGTCCTTCGAAGACGTCTAGCTCAGCCTCATCTTCTCAGAATCTGAAAGAACCTAGACTGAAGGCGGGTCACTGATGTGAATGGCTTTATCGTCTATCGAGATCACACCTCCGGGAAATCAAAGAGTCAATGGTGTCTTAAACTTTTGGAGGGAAAGTTTACGTCTCTTTGTCTCCAAGCATGGTATTTTGCATATGTAACTGGATTTGATGTTGATATACAAACTATTAAAGATTCTTAGAACAGGGTGACCCATACTCGGAATTAGTGCTCTGCAATTATCCCATCCAAAGTGCACACACACAGCAGTGAACACACACACACACACCGAGCAGAGACTCGAACCCGCAACCTTTGGGTTACGAGTCTTACTCTCTAATCATTAGGCCACGACTTCCCCGGGATCATCAGAATACGAATTCATAGAGACCAAACATGGTATAAGTGAGTTGATATTAACTAGTGATCTATCATAAGCATGCATAAAACAGTAGCCAATACACAAGACCATATACAAGAACATAATAATCATACACAATGACCAGGGGATATGCATGATAGGAAGGTCATAGAAAAAAAAGGTCTATGGATTACATGAAAGATGTCATTTCCTATAGCAGTATGTGTCTGTTTTAGAGAGAATTAAGTAAGGGGAAGAAGATTCTCTCTACATAATTTTAGGTCGTAAAGTTTATCTGATCTGGCTGAGGTGTCCTGGTTGCCATGGTAACCAAGGGCCTGTTCTGCGTTTTTGAGGTGTTAGTTGCATTTCGGGGGAAGGGTTTATAGACCCTCATAGTTGGCTTGTTGGTTGGGTGAGGGGTGTTAGGGATAATTTGTTGAATATAACAAATAATTGTGTGTCTGATTGGTCCAAACGCTACATGGACCACGCTTTACTGTTAGTCAGTGTGGGTGTCGCGGAGGAGGTACGCAACACCGCGTCTGTACCTGTGATCCCCGTTGATCATCCAGAGTCTCGTCATGCTATAGCTGTTCTTCCTGAGTCAAGTCAAGCCACTTGGAATCTTCCAGAGCCTCGCCATGTCTCATCTGATCTGCCAGAATCTTGTCATGTCACAGCTGACTATCCAGAATCTCGTCACGTCACAGCTGATCGACTAAAGTCCCGCCATGTCACAGCTTATCGTCCAGAGCCTCATCACATCTCAGCTGTCATCTCAGAGTCATTTCATGTCACAACTGGTTTTCCTGAGTCTTGTCACGTCCTGTCTATCACACCCAGATCTTTGAGGTCAGTTCCTAAGTATCCCAGACTGGCATCCAGCGTGGAGAATCCACTGCTGGTGTCAGCATGCGCAGCTGGTATCCCTAAACCAGCGCTCTCAAGCCCTTCTTTCCCAGAAGTGATTTCCCTGTCTGCAGCGCTTCCCATTATGGGGATCACTTTATGGTGTGTCTGGGTTGCATACAGCATTGCTGAAACCCTAGAGGCAGCGGCATCCTCTGCGAAATCTCCCGAAGTGGTGGCACCCGCTGCCATGTTTCCAGAGGTGGTGGTGTCCGTTCCAGTCCCCAAATCCAATTCCGAGCCTTCAGCAGTCCTCGAATCCACTCCCGAGACTGCTCCAGTCCTTGAAACAGCTCCAGAGCCCGCACCAGTCATTGAGTCCGCTCCAGTTCCCTCGTCACGGCCAGGAGTGCCGTTCCCTGTTCCAATGACTTCAGTTCCATCGTCACGGCCAGGAGTGCCGTTTTATGTTCCAATGACTCTAGTGAGTCCAGCTCCTCCCGAGGTGGTGGCATCTGCTGCAGAACCTCCCGAAGAGGCGGCGTCCACTCCAGCTCCTCCCGAGGTGGCGGCTTGCGCTGCAGAACCTTCCAAAGTGGCGGCGTCCACTCCAGCTCCTCCCGAGGTGGCAGCTTGTTATTCAGAACCTCCAGAGGCAGCGGCGTCTGCCTTCGAACTCTCTGCCAGTCTAGCCACGGCCAAATAAGCTGTCTGTGAACTCACAGCCTGTCCTGCCACGGTAAAGAAGGCCGTCTTTGAACTCTTGTCCGGTCCCGAACCGGCCAAGGAGGCCATCTGTGAACCCTCATCATGTCTCAACCCAGTCGTAAAGGCTGTCTGTGAACTTTCGTCCAGCCCTGAATCAGCCACGGAGGCCGTCTGTGAACTCTTCTCTTGTTTTAACCCAGCTAGAGATGCTGCCTTTGAGCGTTCAGCCCTGTCTGTCACAGCCGAGGAGGCTGTTCGTGAACTTCCTGACTGTCCAGTCACAGACATGAAAGCCTTAAACAAACTATCTATTCACCCAGTTAACCCCATCACGGCCATAGGGGCCACAAATGAACCTGTTATCTGCCCCGTTAGTCCAGTCACGAATCCAGAAACCTTACCTGAGCCCTCTGTATGCTCTAGTAGTCTTGTCACAGTCTAAAGACCCGCCTTTGAACTAGGGATGGGCGATATGGGCTTAAAAATATATCACAATAATTTCTGATATTTATTGCGATAACGATATCAATGACGATAATTTAGGGAATCCTGTTTCTTTAGAGCAGTGGTCACCAACCTTTTTAGGCCCAAGATCCCTGACCTCGGCCTTTATGAAAGATAAGATCTACCTATTGGAAGAATTTATTTTTGAAACAATTGATTGTACTTCAAATTTGAGGCCTTTTACTTAGTTCGAACCTTTACAGAACATTAGGGATGTTCCTAAAATGTCCTCTTTTGGTTATGAAAGTGCTGGTGCTCAATGTTCCTTATATGACTTTAAGGGGATGTTCCCTCACATTCCAAGGACTAAATATCACGTTATTGGGGTCGCATCAACCCGCGGACATGAACAACAACCCGCGGCAACAGTGTTAACTAGCCCAATTCCGCGGGAAAACCGCGGACTTGGCAACACTGCTTATGAACCGACCCCACTATAGCGTTTCCTTGTTTACCGCGGTAAACAAAGCAGAGCTGCGCTTTATACGAAGAAGAAAATGCCATTGCCATCGAAACTTTTCTCAAGACAGTACAGTTCAGTGATACATCGCGATCGACGGGTTGGCGACCACTGCCTTAGAGAAAAGTATTATCTTTCCTATTTTTACCCAAAATAGGGTGTTGTGAGCATTACTGAGTACACACGTAATGTAATGACTGTTTAATTCATACTGGAAGCCGGAGGGCGCCCTTGCGCAGAAACTCCACATATGCATAGTAGAAGTAATGCTCCAGGATAGAAGGAGCTGCTCAATTTCACGTCCGCCTTCCTTCACGTCACTCCACACAGTCGCACACAGAAATATGTCAACAACTAGACTTGATCGTTATTATCGCGGGAAGACGAATTCTTATCGTGTGGAGAATTTTTACCGGTATATCGCAAACGATAAGATATCGCCCATCCCTACTTTGAACTCTTAACCCTGTCTGTCATAAGCCCAGAAAATATAAATGCAATCCATGTCTGCTCCGTTACCCCATATTGCCAAAGAGACCACTAATGAACTGTCTACCTATCCTGTCTCAGTCAATGAGTCTAATTTTGAACCATATGTCTGTCCAGTTTCAACCAAAGAGCCTGAGTGTGAACAGTTTGTCAGTCTTGTTTCAATTAATAAATCTAATTTTGAACAATCTGTCTGTCCAGTTTCCAACAATGAGCTTGAGTGTGGACAGTCTGTCTATCCAATTCCAGCCAATGATTATGAACTGTCTGCCTGTTCAATTTCAGTCAGTGAGCCTGTTTATGAATTGTCTACTCATTCAGTTGTCACCAGGGAAACTACTGATGAACCTTTTGTGTTCCCTGCCTCGGTCCTTGTTGTTTTATTGTTTATTTATTTATATAGCACAATTTAATACAACTCACGTTGCCCAAAGTGCTTCACAATAACAAGCTAAAAAAAACATATATATATATATACACACACCCTCATCACATAAACACAGATATACATTAACCCATTTAAAAAAGCTCCCCATTTTTTGTATTTAAAATATGTTGTTTTAACATAGCTTTGAACATGGGTAAGGATTTGGCAGATCGAATAGATTGCGGGAGGTCATTCCACAATTTAGGGCCTGCACGAGAAAAGGCTCTGTCACCTCTATGTTTATATTTTGTCCTAGTAGCGCAAAGCAGATGTTGATTTTCTGATCTCAAGGATCTAGTGGGGGTGTAGATTGCCACCATACTGGACAAATACACAGGAGCTAGATTGTGCAAGGCCTTAAAAACAAGTATGAGTATCTTGTAAATAATCCATAATCATACTGGCAGCCACTTTAATGAAATTAATAATGGAGTCACAGATTCAAATTTCTTTGCAGACTTATTTTTGCTGCTGCGTTTTGGATTTTCTGTAGACGCATAAGTGCTCGAGCATCAACTCCATAATATAGGGAATTACAATAATCACTATCCAGAACAAATCCCAGATTTTTTACAGTATATTTAGATTCAAAAAATTTGCTGCCATCCAGTCCTTAACATCGTGTAAGCATGCTGATAGAGCGTCAAATGAATTAGAATTTAACTCTTTCACAGGCAAGTAAATCTGCGTATCATCGGCATAACAGTGGAATGATACTCTATATTTCTGAAAAATAGCCCCCAACTGTAGCATATACAGGGAGAAAAGAATTGGAGCAAGAATTGATCCTTGTGGGACTCCCCAAGGAAGATGTAATCTTGAAGAATAACAGCCCCCAATACTAACAGAAAAAAATCTGTCCGTGAGATAAGACTTAAACCATTTAAGCACATTCCCTTTTACGCCAACCCAGTGTTCTAAGCGGTTAATTAAAATCTCATGTCCACCATATCGAACGCTGCACTAAGGTCAAGCAAATTTAAAATAACATTTGCGCCATTGTCCAGTGAAACAAAAATTTAATTTAACACCTTGACCAACACTGTCTCAGTGCAATGCCGGGACTTAAAGCCCGACTGAAAGGGCTCACCAATTGAAATCCCAGTGATATGTGCTCGTAATTGCTTAAAGACCACTTTTTCTAAGACCTTTGCTAAAAAAGGAAAATTTGAGATTGGTCTAAAATTATTAGGATCCTCTATTGCCAAATTAGGCCTCTTTAATAATGGAAGAACTGTAGCATGCTTAAACTCTGCTGGACAGGTGCCATCACATGACATCACCTTTAGATGAAGAAGGCTTAAGATGAACAACAATATCCGCCAAAACTGGAAGGGTAATATGATGGAATTCTATCCATTCCATGCTACAAGGCACCGCCAGGTCAAAAGATGGAACCATCTGCAACTTCTGTATTTTAGAGTGTAAACCAACAATTTTATCATTAAAAAAATTCAAAAAGTCTTCGCAGTTCAGGATAGAAGGATCTGGATACCTAGTTTGCCTAGGGCTAATAACTGAATTTATGATCTCGAATAAAATTTTCAGCTCATTCACATGTTGAGTGATAACGTCCGAGTAATACTTATGTTTAGCATCTCTAAAGGCCTTCTGGAATGTCAGTAGCGATTCTCTGAATATCTCATAATGGACCTGCGGTTTATGTTTTTTCCACCTCCTCTCAGCTTGTCGAGCATGTTGTCTAAGTGCCCTTAGGGATTCATTAAGCCATGGCAAATGTTTAATTTTACCCCTTTTAGCTTTAAGAGGAGCCACGTTATCTAATATATCAGTGCAAACAGAACTGAACCGTTCCAACAGCTCATCAACACTCAAATTCATCAAGGATGTTTCAGACAAGATAGAATCACAATAGTCTCTATACAAAATAGAGAACTCTGCACTAGTTGAGCAATTGATTTTCCGAGACCATATTTTTTCTGGGAGGGACTTTCTCACATTCTTATAAAAACATACATTAAAAAACACTACCTCATCAATCATAATATCCTGAATGTGCAGGTTAAAAGATAAAACCAGATCCAATGTATGGCCCAGCTTATGAGTTGGCCCTTTGACCCACTGTATCAAATCAAAAGAGTCAATCACATTTACAAACTCTCTGGAAACCGCATTCTGCTCAAAACACATGTGTACATTAAAGTCCCAATAATTAAAAAACAGTAAAATTGTGTAATCAGCCAACTCACAAAATCAGAAAATTCATTTATAAAATCCTTATTTAGCTTTGGAGGATGATTCACATGTGCAACCAGCACAGGATTAGTCAACATTATCTGAAACGTTTGTAGCTCAAAGCTATTATAATGTTCAGTAGAGATCGTCCAATATCCAGTTTCATCTTTAAAAATAGACATAAGGCCCCCACCTCGACCAGTTAAACGAGGAGAATTATAATAGGAGTAACCCAGTGGTACAAGTTCAGCCATTGGAGTCAGATCTCCTACCTTTAACCAGGTTTCCGACAAAAAAAGGAGATCCAACGTATTGTTCATAATAAAATCGTTGAGTATAAAATTTTTGTTTCCCATGGAGCGAACGTTAAGTAAAGCCATTTGCATCTTGGCATTTTCTTTGGTTATTTGCCGCTCGCGGCTAAGGGAACGAAGATTACGCTGCTCGATGCCTCTCATACAGATGTGTGACCATCCCGTTTGTCTCACAAAGGCCGGGCCATCAGGAAGTATCGGGTGAATCCAGCCACACATGCCAGTCGTGAAGCGCCGACAAACTATTCGGCTAGCACTCCTCCTATCCGCAAGCACTGACCCTGGGCAAAGTACGGCACTGAGTTCTCTGTCATCCATGGCCCGTTTCAGTTTTATAATAATACCGCCACGCTTTCCTCGCTTCCTACAGCGGCGTCTTCGGTGAGCGCTGGGGGAGGAGCGGCACAGGTGCACAGGAATATTCTCCAACAGGTGCGGAGGGATAAAGCCAGATCCCAGATCTCCATTTTTAAAAGCAGCATTCACAGTCGTCTGAATCGTTAGCAGTTGAGTCCGATCATAAATAAATAATGAAGTTGCATATTGAGTAAAACAGGTTAACAATAACAAGGACAAAACAAAGACAAACAGAGCAGGTAGACGGCATGCCATGAACACAGGCGCCATTTTGTATATATCTTGAGACCATAAATGCACTGTCTGTCTCTTGTGTCTCAGTTTTCCCTAGGCCCCAGTCCCTGCCATGGGTTCCTGATCAGCCTGGTCCACCGTAGTGGTCTGCTGACATGTTCTGGTGGGCCAAAGCTCCCACCTACTCTGACATGGTGGTCTTCCAGCCTGCTCCAGTGGCCTTCTGTCCCATCTGCTCCACCGTGGTGTTCTTCTGTTACGCCGTGGTGGTTTTCAGCTACGCTCTGATGGTCTTTTGCTCCGCCGTGGTGGCATTCTGCTCTGCTCTGGTTGTCTTCTGTCTCGTCTGTGGGCTTCAGCTATGTTCTGGTGGTCTTCTGCTCTGCCGTGGAGGTCTTCTGCTCCGCTGAGGTTACCTTCTGACCCACCTGCTCTGCCGTTCCAAAAATATTGTAAGGTTGCGAGACAATGTAGAACTTCTACCCTGGGAATTGTGTTCCTTTGTCTGTATGGGGTTTAAAAATTCCAAAGTGTGATTTATGAGGGAATTTGGAGGGTCTGACCACTCTAAAGAAGGTTTAAGCCCGCAAACAAAGTCAAAACAGAAGGTTGAGGTGGACCTAAAAAGAATGTTTTAAAGGGGTCCTATTATGCTTTTTCAATTTTTGAATTTTAGTCAGTGTGTAGTGTGAAGTCCACTTCAAAGGGAGATATTTCGTTTAAAAAAAAATGCCTTTTCAAGAACTACAACAAACGGTTCGTTTGGACTACAGTGTTGTTTTCCGGGTTTTGTGATGTCACAAAGCGACATAAAAATAATTCCCGCCTACGGAAATTCTAATGGTTGGGGGGTGGGAGGGGCGAGGTCGTGGGTTGAGTGCATCAGACAAGACGACGATGAAGAAGAAGTGCTGCTGTAGCGTCAAGTTTTCACAATGTTACAATTATGAAAACGTTTTTTATAATAAATTGCTGACAGTACAATACTGGACAATGATGTAATCTGCAGAATTTACACTTCAATTATGAGACTACAGTATTTCCCATACATTGATTTATTTGTGTAGCCCGCCACAATATCAAAACTGACCACCACAAATAGATTTTCCAAAAGTCTTTGACTTCGTTGAATAAACATGAGCACTGCACGTTTCAAAATCGAAATCATAATTTTTATTTCATCATGCATGTAATGTCTGATAAAGCAGCGTTTGTGAGCGGAGCACTGCTTTGTGTACAGCCGTTACCGGGGAAACTCGATCTCTATCACTCCAACAGCGTCTCCTGCTGGCAGATAATGAATTTGCATGCCGCCACAAAAGGGGCGGGGCAGTACAGAAACACTGTCTAAGCTGTTCGCCAATCACAATGCACTGGGACAGCTAACCAATAACAACACATTTCGTTTTTCGGAAGGCGGGCCTTCAACAAACCCGGAACTAATCGAGCCATTTATGCCAGGCTGGGGAGAAAGGTGTTGTAATAATGTAAATTATGTGAAAAATAATGCATTTTTCGAACCACCAAGCATGAGAGCATGTTCTAGTACACCCCAAAACAAAATCAAGACTTTGTAAAAGAGCATAATAGGACCACTTTAAAGTTTGAATTCTAAATATTATACATTGAATGTTTCAATAGCATTTGTAAAAATGGTTTGATTATAGTCAAATACCTATTTAGACAGACAAACATAAGTTGTGCAACTATAAAAACAAAAGGGTTTACAAAAATGAAATACTATCTTCATTCACTTCATTTTAAACTTAAATACAAAATAAATAAATAAATAAATATACATGTAATAAAAATATTTAGAACAATTTGGATTATGACAAACCTCAACAAGTCACACCCCATTACCTTTTGTGTTGCCGTGCGTCTGTGATATTTCATCTGCTTGGGGGTGGCTTATGGACTTTGGGTTGTCACAATGTACTAAATGGGCTTATAAAATATTTAAAAACAGAAACGTCTTCATTGCAGAAAAACATCTGTGCTGAAAGGCAGAAATTAAATTTTATATTGAAAACCTGAATAAAGAACGCAGCTACATTTTATTTCACTCCCACTAATCCTGATTTTAAACAAATACTGGAAACATTTTCTTAGGATAATTTCCAAAGTAGTCTGATGGGTGAAAACCACTGGGGTTTGCATCCCAGCCCACTTAAAGTATTATCCTGTCAGTGTGTCTGAGTTTATGTTATTCTGTGGTAAATATCTGCACCACAAGAATGTTAAATATGTTGATATAAGAATGTTAATATATAGAATGTTAAACTCATTGAGCTTGGCAGAACATCACTTGTGTCAGTGAATGTTTTTCGAGTAAACGCAGATGAGGTGTTCACCAAGTGATCGTTTCACCAATTAATATATTAATTTATTCTCTAAAGACACTCAAAACGGTAAATCATACTGGTGCAAATTTAAAGTAGACAAATCAAATGGGATGCATTCATCATCATAATTTAAGTAATGATGAAACTATTTTACCAGCTACTGAATTTAACCAAAACTCATGGCTTTAATGACTTTAATGCATTGTTAGTCATGTTTCTTTATTTAAAATCACTTCTCACTCCTGCAAAGAAAGAAAGAAAGAAAGAACAAACCTAATTGTTGTTTGGGGAAAACAGCTTCTTTGTTCAAAATCAGAAACAAAAAAAATCATGGATTTAAATGAAACACAGCTGCTTCCTTTCATTCTCTGCAGTCAGCAGATCCATCAGGCCGATGACTATGCAGAAAAATGCTGAGCATATTCTCAATATTTAATCGCTTCTGTCAAAACCCAAACGCCCTCCTGTGAGGAATGAGATGTCGACTAGCATGCATTCATACTGCAGCTCAAGCTTTTTGTGATGTTTTGATTTTCCTTCTACACATTTATATTTATGCCATTATTTTTCTATAAGATAAATAGACAAGCAGATTTCACCTGACAGATAAAATAGGTGAAAAAATCCAATAAATTTGCATTAACATATATAAAGATTACAATTATAGAGACCTATTTTATACCTTTTTACTTGGACTGCTAATCATCTAGTTCCCCTTCAAGGGAACTCCACACTGCGTCTTCTTGGGGACACTTTGGGGAATGCCATCAGCATGACTGGTGTCTGAAGCACGTGTAAAAACACTCCAATCCCACTGGGCCATGCAGCCCGTGACGTCATTACCGGGGCACCCTGAAGTATAGAGGGTGCCTGTAATGCACGTCATCAGCTTTTTTGTCTTCAGGAGCCGTCTGTGTGTTCAGTGAGTGAGACATGGATAAGAGTTCATCTGAGTGTTGTAGGAAGTGTGCGCCTCTGTGTCTTGAGATTTTTGACACCCGATGACTCGCACAACCTATGTGTTATGTGTTTGGGAGAGGAGCATGCGTGTTCAGTGCTCGAGGAAATGATGAGGAAAGTGTGAGTACTGAGTCATCCCAGCCCACCAACCACGCAAACGGGGAGATGTTGGAGGTTATGGCCCGTGCTGCTAAGAGATTCTAACTGGTTTGGGGGCATGAGAAACAGAAGCCTGCTCGTAGTCATCTAGATGAGCGGTTTCTGTCAGGCCATGACCGTACTTCCCCCAGGAGCCTTCCATTTCTCAACGATCTTCATTCAGAGCTTGAGAGATCTTGGTCGAGACCATATTTAGCTCAGCTTCACCTCTTTAAACACACCGATTATGCTAATGTTTAAGGTCTAGCTGAGCATGGGTATATGAAGATGGCACCTGTGGAAGAGACGTGTGTGGGTAGAGTCTTCATAGAGTCATCCTCTATGAAGGCTCCTGTCCTGCCATCCAGACTGCTTCAAACAACTTCACGGTTGAATGGCAGGGTGTATGTGGCAGCAGGTCAGGCCTCATCCCACAACCTACTAGGCAGGTACATCCCTTGCCGGACTAGGTCATCTCCCATAATCTCTGAGTGGGCTTGTCTGTCTTGATCCGAGGATCACAGACAGTACCAGAAGTCTAGCGTGGCCACTCGTGCTCCTCTGCATTAAAGGAGTAGAGCATGTAGGAGGCGTGATTCTAAGGAGAGTAGAGGGGATCCCAGAAAACTGATTGAGAAGAAGCGTGCTGATAGCCAATGCTCTGTTACTAACACACCTTAGTGCTTAGCGCTGGCTGTCTCCCCCCTTCCTTACCTTAGCTCGACTCTCTCTCGAGTGGTGTAAATTGAGCTCTTGCACTCAGCGGTTTGGTCCTGTGGCTGCCTTTTCAGTTGAGCTCAGGACTGTAGGGAGCATGAGAGTTTTAAGTTTCTCATCATAATCTACAAGATGCCCCTCCCCAATGTTTTGGGTTTTAAGTAGGGTTCTTTGCTCCCTTCTCTGATCTGGGTTGGGCTGCCTCCCCTGTTTTAGAGGGTTTTTAAGTAGGCGGTTGGTAGCTATTTGAGGATAGTTTGATGGACTGTCCTTGATTGGGCTGTTTCCCTCATTTCAGAGATTTTAAGTAGTCAGTCCACCTATAGCTATAAGTTGAGTCTCTTTCAGGCTCCCAATTTGGGAATTTTCTGGTCAAAGATGTACCGGTCGAGGCTGGTTTTCTTTGATAAGGCTACTGTATTGTGAGCTTTCCTACCTATATTTTGGTAGCAGGGATGGGCCTCCTCCCTACTTTAGGGCTTTATAGGCAGCCCCCCCCTGAGGTCCACTTTTTGCCTAGTATAGTGGTGCCTCCCCTGTATTAGAGTATTAGGTAGGCAACCCACTTATAGCAGCCTTGTCAGAGGTCAGTAGCTGTCTGTGGATAGATCCCTTTGGATGAGTTGTTCTTCCAATCCCCATGCTTGGGGTGTCTCCTCTGTTAGGTTTTCGAGTAGACCCATTGCCCGGGCATCATTGCCCCCTTAATCGGTGTATGTCTACCACTATTTTTTGGTGCTTTCTCACCAGGGGGTCAGACTTGCACCAGGGTATAGCGTAGTGGGTATTTTGTTCCCCAAAGTGTCCCCTAGGGGACACAGTGTCAAGTCTGACAACCTGGTGAGAGAGCACCAAAAATCGATTTTTTCAGAACCGATCTGATACCAAAAATGTTGATTATCGGCAGATACCGATCTGATACTAGCACAGTTTTTTTTAAATCAATGTAGAATTTATATACCTCTTGTGTGTTGACCTGATCATCACAGTTTTGTGTGTTAAACACAATCTGCTAAATTTAATATAAATATTTATATATAAAAATATATACTATAAAATTAAAAGAGAAGTTTATTTTAAATGTATAACACAGCAATGAGGCAGCAACATATGATAGATAGGACAGAACAAGAAAGGCTATTAGCAATCTTTCATTGTGCAAAAGTATTATAATATGAAAGGCTCCAATACAGAGCGCTTATGCACATGCCGCATGCAGAATGATATGCTTGAATCAATACAAAGTCACAGCGTGCATCGCTCCACATAGAAAAATTCAAAGCACAAAAAATAATTGATATTGATGCGTAGTGTATTATAATGTTTGAATGCTGAATGGAGGATGGCAAAAAGCCACAGCGGAGAGAAGAGTTTACGAGAACTCGAATTTAACAACTTTAATATTCATCGGTATCTCACATTAAACTATGGAATAGCTTCAGAAAACTTGGAATATAGTGCACGGAAACTTTATGGTGCTTTATAATGTTTTTGTGCATTTTGTGGGGCTTAATAATAACACAGAATAGTATACACACAATCTCATCTGATCGATATCCGATCCAGCAGAAAATGGCAGTATCTGAGCTGATACCGATACTGAGTATCGGATCGGTGCATCCCTAATTACAGGCACCCTCTTATACTTCCGGGTGCCCCACTAATGACATCATGGGATATGTGGCCCAATGGGATTGGAGTGTTTTCACACATGCTTCAGAAACCGGTCATGCTGGCATTCCCCAAAGTGTCCCCTAGGGGATGCAGTGTCTCGTTCCCTCTCGGGGAACCATGGTTAGATGCGTAACCCGAGATGCTATCCAGAAACCACATAGCAACAGCCTAGAAACCTCCCAGAACACTCTAGCAACCACCCACAACTCACAGTTTTCACAGGTATAGTTAACGCCCCAGTCCATCTCAGATCACAAGAACTGCTTGCTTTGTGTATTAGAAACTGTGAGGTTTCTAATACACACTACATTGTGTGACTTTGTGTATGATAGAGACACATGGGAAGCAATGTCTTTAAAAGTAAATCTGAAACTTTGGAAGCTGCCAAACCAGTGTTCCTGGAAGTTGTTTCAGCTGTGGAACTAGAGGTTAGCCATGCCATGTCCTCTACGTCCTCTGATGTTGAACTCAATGTGTGTGCGTAAGTGTGCATATTTCCATGTGTATTGTTTATTTAACAGCTTTGAATTTCTTTCAATCAAACTGTATGGGATATTATGTGCATGTCTTGTATAAGAACAAGGTAACTTCAAAGCATCCTCACCATGTTCCTCAGAGGCTGGAATGTGATTATTATGTGACCAAAGAAAGAAGATTTTTCCCAAACATCCCCACAAATTCCTCTGTCATCTCTTTAGAAAAGTTTGGAGCAAGAGTTGCAACAAAGTTTATCTTGCTCTAGAAACATTGTAACCATTAACTGACACTATATCTATTTGCTAATAGAATGTATGATACAATTGTGCATATGTCCTCTAAGATTTTTTATTTTTTTTATTTTTTTGTGGTTGCAAGCTTTAGGGTTTCTGTTCTTCTAACTGCTTGAGTATGTCCGAGGTTTCTCTGCCATGTAGATGAATGTGTGTGTGTGTGTGTGTGTGTGTGGTTGGCATGGTCTTTTCTCTCTCATCTCCATCTGGTCTCCATTAGGACTGGGAGTATAAAACTACCGCACTAAGAGAGAGCTCCACAGAGCCGACAGACTCTTAACAAACTAACCCCAACACACTCTTGCAGCTATGGCCATGGTGCTGTGGGTCTATCTGCTGTGTCTGCAGGGATGTCTTTTCACATATGCTCTGGACTGCACGGGCAGAAGGGTGGACTGTGCCGACACACAGGTTACAGAGGTAAAGGTAAGCGCTATAGCTTCTGGTTTGAGATCTTTCATGATTGAAGAACGTTATATGTTCCATTTGGGATATAAAAGCATTGTGGCTTGCTTTTTTTAACCTAAGCTACAACCTTTCAGTGGTACTTGTACAGTTGTTTAGGCTTTGAGCACTTTTTGTGTAATTACACATTTATAAAAAATCTATTACATAGTGACAGCACAATTCCATATTAAATCAAAATACACCTGTGCATAAGATAATTTCAGGCAAATCACTGAATTCACAATAAGAAATAAGACTCAAAATTGTGGTCTACACGACTACAGTAAAAGCTCTGGAATGCCAAACCACAAGTTTCCATTCCAGCTTGGTTTTGCGTCACAATTGCAAAGCAAGAGAATAGTGCAATTATAATAGCCATAAGGCATTATGTATGTGTATTTTTAGACATTAAAGGAGGCAGTAAAGACACTGACCAGATGTGTTTGAGGAGTCAGAACCGCAGAGACAGATGCCATTCCACTCTTTGCTACTATGGAGTCTGAAGAGTTGTGACTCAATGGTCTGTCAACTAAAATACTGTGAAAGGAACAAAAGTCTCCAACTTTCCGTGAAATTTCAATGTGCCAGGAAGCTATTTGACTTTCCACTTACTAAGCTTTCCATATCCTCTGTCTCATATCCACAGTTAATATAAAGATTTGAATACACACACCCATGTGTGAACAATCACACAAATTAACATTCTGATGAATGAATGTTAATTGAATGTTAAAAAAAACAAGTACTTTCTAAGACTGCACTTTAGCTTTGGTTTGGTAGGCTCTGACATAATTCTGGCATAGTTCAATGGGATATGGAAAACACTTACTTTTTCTTGGCTTTCTGAAATTATCATTTCTAGGGAACTATATTCTGAACTCTGCTAGATGTGGCTGGTTAAAAGAGACAAACACCATGAACACTGCACTTCTTTGATGTATAATTTGTTTTAAATTAATTGAGTATTCAAGACAATGAGGTGGAAAGGGAGGGATGAAATGGAGGAAAGAGTAGGAGTGCTGAGAGAGACAGAGAGATTAGCCTTATTAATCTTGTTATTACTACTTTCAGTTGCTTCAAAGAAGTTTTGAAATTACAAACAAATAAATAATTTAATAAAAGTAAATGGTGGCTCAGTCAAGAAGACATATATGAATTACAAAGCATATACAATGGTGCATGTGCTCTGAGAGGCAATATGTTTTATAGTGGGCTGTTATCAGAGCTTAATTTATTTGGTATTTACAGACTATAGAGAAAGAGAAAATAAATAAACCAACTGCCTGGCTCCAAATGTCATTGTGGATTTTTTTTTTTTTTACAAAATCAACTGTGGAGGCCAGATCAACACTTTAGCTCTGAAATGAATTTGAATCAATAAGTTGCTGTTATAATTCTCTCTCTCTCTCTCTGTGTGTATATATATATATATATATATATATACAGTATATAATCCTCTTTCATGTCCTTTCATAGGTTAAAGATGAGCCCTTATCTTCTCAGGTGAGTCTCTGTCACTCTTTGATCAATTCAAATTGCTGAATAAAAGTATGAATTTCTTTTAAAAACAGTACAAAAAAATCAGAGGTCAAAAGTGTACAGATTATGCCTGGGTCTGATCTGCAAATTTGCCAACATCTATTTTTCTAACTGATCTCAGGTGAGGGCTCGAAGACAAGCTCCAATCACTGAGCGGCCTGGATCTTACTCAGTCAAAGGATCTCCTAACACACTCATCCAGGTGAGAGAATGCATTCATGTAACACAGTAAAACTTTTCTTTACTGGCCAAAAAATTAGAGAAACAAAAAAGCTCATGTACTTTCTGTTCCGTGCTTTAGACCGACAGGTCGAGGCGACATTTGAACGGTAGTAAAAAAAAGCCCCACAGATCTCGTATCGGCTCTTACTCATTACTTTCCCATAAACACGCAACCAACCAACTACAGGTGCGTATCCATGACAATCACAATATCATCTTAAAACACAAATAATCAAAGTGATAATATACACAAATTAGAGATCACTAATAGTGCAATTTATCAAAATGTACAGCACCATAGTACAGTGGTAGTAGATAATAATACCATGGTGCACTCTTAAAGTTTTTTTTTTTTTTTTTTTAAAAGACAGCTTTTAGGATCTTCTCACAGAGTAGAGGCCAGTATTGCCCAATTGCTTGTTGATAGTTTTTTGGTTTGTCGTCACATTTTGCAGCACTCATTTGTATGTTTCTATGAAAGGTTCTTTGTTTAGTATGTACAGTACAGTATGTTTTCAAAACCCCCCACAAAAAAACAAAATAAAAAATTTAAATAAATAAAAAAACATAAAATAAAATAAGAAACTCTCTGGATCTCCATGACAGGTTGTAAGTGTTTATAGACAGTTTGAGGGTGAATCCCATCCCAAAGTGGCTGCATTAAAGGTGAGTTCTCTTAAACATAAATATTTCTGACAATTTAGTGTCAAATGGTGCAAGTACAGCTCTATTTCTATTTTAGTCTGTGAAGAAGAGATCCAGAAGAAATTCACCAAAGAAAGAAGAATGCAAGGAATAACACATGCTCCTGGGAGGTTCTTTGAAGCACTTACTGAAGCTGTACTTCCTGTTAATGTTCTAGCTCATCTGAGGCAATGTACTTGTAAGAGTGCTGTGAGATCACAGATTCTATGCAGATAATGTTATCACAATTAATGACAATAACTGGACAGTCCCACATTTAAATTTCTCAAATACACAAAAATGACTTCAATATAAACGTCTATACAGCATGCTAGCTTTGAAACCTGCATAATACCCATTTAGAAGAAAGTTTATAGTTTAATTATCTTTTGCTAATACAATTCTGAACAATGTTGAACTAAGTTATATATACACTGCTTGAACAAATATTTCTCAAAATCTTTTGTAGATTTCTGATTAAATAAACTTAAATTTGGATGGTCTGAACTATTTCACATAAAATATATTTAATTAAGAAAAAGAAAAGCCCTGAAATAGCATTTAATCATTAAACATTTCATAATGTTTAATATCTAAAAAAGAAAAAAAAAAGTCTATTCACTGACCGTCTGATGCATATTGCACATGCTGAAAAGCACTTTCCAGATCTGGCAAGCTCTAATCTGATTGGCTGGCTTTGGCTTCTGGGAGTCATTTTATCAGTCTGCCTGGAATCAAATCTGTGGTTTATAGCTTTAGATGTTGGTCAAACAATGGTTTCCTATCTAAGTGGGTGAATTTTGGCCAAATGCACTGCAAAGTGTAGCAGATATGTCTGGCTATGCAAGACCAGCCAGTATGCATGCAGACTGCCAGAGCACTTTGGCACAGAGATTGGTGAGGCCCTATTAGAAAGGAAACACTCAGACTTCATCCATAGCTACAGAAGGCCCATTGTTGTCTGTGTGTGCATGTGTCTAAGTAACCAAAATACCAGTCCACCTGTGCATAGAGTAGTTCCAGTTTTGAAGGAGGGACTGACAAAATGCACTGGCCTAATGCCTGAGTAATCCAACCGACATAACACACATACACACGAGTGCTTTTATAAACACACCAGATTTTAGGATGTCTAAACAAGACGTGATGATGTGGGATGCAAATTCTGGGTGGTAGCATGCCATGGAGACATGGAGAGCGGCAACATTTCAACACACACATTTTTCACACCTGTCTGCTTAAGTCTGGTGAATAGTGGCATCACCCATGTGTGAAAGAAGAAGAGAAAAGTTAGTTAACAAAAAAACAGTAATATTTCAATGAACTGTGCTCTATAATGTGCTGTATTCTCATTTAGAAAACAGGCACTTTTGATTACATACTTAAAATTAAAAGGAAAACATTATACACATTAATTTACAAAGATTAATATTTTATCTACATTAAATTTGATTTGTAAGGCAGATGCTGGTATTAAAGTACAGTCGCTCAGTCAATTAAGTATGCCATACATTTTTCATACATTTTCTTTCTATTGTTTACATACTTGTGATTTCCCATAATGCATTTCTCATTATTCATTTTAGATTAGCAGCTGGAATTCTTTGAGTATGATTCATCGCTTATTTCTTTTTCTTTGACTTGGTCATTTAAGATCTAATAGTTGTTTTTCTAACACAGACAGAGAGCCTTTATACGTTTTCAGGAAATAATCGGAAGTTATGTGTCTGGCTGATTTGAGGTGAATCAGAGTTTAGCTTGGGCTCGTCTCCGTTGGTCTTGGAGCTCTAGGAGAGCAATAGTGGACAAATGAACCTCATCAGGTCTGTCAGCTATGCGTAGTGTTCGTGCATAAGCATACCTATATGAACATATAACCACACATAAAAAGTTTTTAATATGTAATCAAAATTAATGTTACTAAAAGACTTAATGTTACTAAAATTCTCAAATAGCTGACAAATATAAAATGGATGAAAAAGGTTGTTTTTTCATGCCATATAATAATAATAATAATAATAATAATAATTTACATTGTCATTATTAACTAATAATAAAAGTATACTACAAATTCTAATATATTTATGGTATTTACAGTTATTATACATCACATCTATAATAATAATATAATTTATTATTGATAAATAATATAATTATATTGCTAATTTTGATATAATAAGGTTTTTACATTTATTATACATCATATCAATAAAGAAGAAGATTAAATTAACAGTATTTATTATGGTTTTATTGTTATTAATAATAATAATATTACTACACAAATACTAGTGCAATTACTATTAATGTTATTTATAATAATAATAATAATAATAATAATAATAATGGTAACACTTTAGTATAGGGACCAATTCTCACTATTAACTAGTTGTTCATTAGCATGCCTATTATTACCATATTGGCTGTTTATTCTGCATGACATCTACATCCCTAATCCTACCCAATACCTAAACTTAACAACTACCTAACTAACTATTAATAAGCAGAAAATTATGTGTTTATTGAGGCAAAAGTCACAGTTAATGGTTTGTTAATAGTGAGAATTGGGCCTTAAAATAAAGTGTGACCATGATAATAATAAAATATCTATATTATATACTAAATATGAAACGCATCAAATAACATTTCTATATATTCTAAATTCTTGAATGTGTACCACTGGATATCAATTACAGATTTAATGGTATTATTTGATAAATATATTCATACACCATGGTACTTAAATGGTACGGTATATACACCTTAGTAATTTTTTTTGTATGGCAATATCATGGTAGTTGTAACACATTCAAGTCTTACATTTCAGCAAATACTGTATAATGTAGAGAAACTATCAGGAAAAATATAATAATAATAGTTTTCTCACATTTCTACTAGTGGGAAGTCATCAGACACTCCTGCACCCCCGTACACCTGAATGGCACAGTCCACCACCTTACTCGCCATCCTGCCTGCTGCCACCTTTATCATAGCAATCTAATGAAGAAAAAAACTAGGTCAAGATGTTCAGTAAACGTGGGTGGCAGATCTGTGTGTATGTGTGTGTTTGTTTTGGTTAGGTCCTTCATTTGAGAGAGATCTAATGAAAAAGCGCCACACTGGGATTTTACAGGCACCAGCATCTCCACAGGAACATGCAATAAAAGCTAATAAGATTCCATTTCACTAATGTAATCTTCGGATATTTCATACAATTTCAAACGCAAAAATCAGAACACAAGAAAACAGGCAAGGCAAGACTATGACTAGACTATGGTAACTAGAACTAGAAACTTTGACAGGGAACTAACTGGCTCCGTAAAGTAGCTATCACTTGGAGAGCAATAAACGCTAGACAATACTCGGCCCTTCGAGGGAGTCTGAGTGAGTGTAATATAGTGTGTGTGTGATTGGTTACAGCTGTGTGCAATCAGTGCAATGGATGATGGGAAATGTAGTCCGTGGTGACGTGTCACACTCTGTGTAGTGAGAGAGTCAATATGATGGACGAGTGACCTCTGGTGGCGATCGGACGGAAGTCCATGGACAGGATTTGTAACAGTATGCATCCAACAAGACATTTAATTTTAAATACACAGACATGAGAGGATGAATATGAGATTTGCAATCTCGTTTGCTCATCTGCTGGAGGACCGGGCCTCATCACAGACCAAACTTCTGCACATGTGCACAATGATCAGAAAACAGGCCAAACACGGTGATGGTGTGTATGTATACACTTTTAAAACCTCCTCAACTGATGTGCTTAAGTTGTGTGGATTTATCCAAACCCAAAATATGAATCAAATACAAGGTGTTGGTTCAGCAATGAAGAAACAGCAGGGAGGCTAACGTTAACAGAACTGCTGCAAGAATCTGATTCCTCCATTTTTTTGTGGAAGCCTGATGCTGTGTTACCATGACAACAGCCAGCGGGATATGGAGTCCTGGTATTCTAGCTGACCCTGGGGAACTGCATTGTGGGTAAAAGGCCCCTACCACGACTGGAATGGAACACGAGGTGAACGGTGGCCTGGAAGGAGGATTTGGAATAAGGCATGTGCGTGTGTTTATTAATGAGCAAATGCCATGATTTTTTCATTAATACAGTAAATAAAGATGTTTAAAGACCCAATGGAATTTTTTTTTTTTGACAATCTCAGTGTTGACATATTTCCTACTGAAAAGTCTGAGTGGGAAGCGTTAACTTTTAGGGGTACATTAACACTGGCATAGGCACTATTTTATGTTTCTGCCGGTGGGTGTGATGGTGCGCTCGGTGAAGAATTCAGTTCGCAAACAGAAACACACGGACTGCAAAATACATTTACACTAAATAAAACCAAATAATCCACACATAAGATGAAATCAACAGATGCAAGGAGTATTCGATGAAGCCCATGTGCAATAATGTTTACTCTAACTGTATAGAGATTTTCATTTCATAGAGATGGAGGAAATTAACAAATATCCTTCTAATTTTTCCGACTTTGAAGCATAGTCTGCTGCCACATAAAACTCCATGTGATTGCCTAAATATGAGGTACTGATAATGAAAACTGCTCAAACACAGTTTTATCCAGGCCTGGTTCCAGAATTATATACTGAGGTTACTTCAGAAATTAGCGAGTGAACCAAAACTTTTAGAGAATACAAGATTTTAATGAGAAAATGGAACAGTTTTTGAGGGAAAACAAATGTTTTGCCAGAGAATACAAATGTATTGAAATATACCTTGCATTTGTTGTATTTTTTCCATCATCATGACCCCTTTGGCTCTGTACCAAAGACCCTAAAAATTATGACCTCTTCTCAAAATAATTAATTTTATAAAAATATGTTTTATGTAATAACATATTTTTATATATTAATGTATAAAATAATGTATTCTAATGCACTCTCAGTAAAAAAAAAAGGTGCATACGCTGTCACTGGGGCGGTACCTTTTCAGTTTGTGTACCTTTTTTTTCTGAGAGTGTGTATAAAAACCCATTTATACTAATGAATTAAATCATTAGAAATTATATTGTCATTGATTGTGATAAATCACAATCTCATGATTTGCTGAAAGTAAAATAATAATAAAATAATTTTAAATATTGTGGGTAAAAGGCCCCTTGCCACAGCTGCAATGGAACACAGGGTGGATGATGAAAATTGTGTGTATAAGGAGAGAGTTCAGAGCTGGAAGGAAGATTTGGAAAAATATTCGCTCTTATAGCTTTCTAGCAATCATTTCTATGACTTTTTAATTATTACAGTAAATAAGGATGTTTACAGATGCCATGGAATCTCTTGAAGAGCTCAGTGTTGATGTATTTCCTAGAGGGAAGTTTTTTTTTAAATAGCTTAGTTAGTTAGATCACAACTGTGGAAATGATTTCCCACTTGCTTGGTATATATTTTATGTATATTATATGTTTATATTTTAATGTCTAAAAAAAATATTGTATTAAAATAAATTTAGTCAAAGTAAAATAAATTAAAATAATAAAATATTTTAATATTGTAAATTTTAGTATATGTAATTTGCAATATCTTAACACACGTGAAATTGAAAAGCTCAAAAAATACTATCTCGATCTGTTCACAGATTCCTTTGCATCCCCTTCAGACCCCTTCAGACACTTGGACCCCAGGTTTAAAGCCCTTGCACTACCATTAAGGCAGTGGTTCTTTAAGTGTGGGGCACGGCCACCAGGGGGGCCTCAGATTTCGGTTCTACAGGGAGGAGTGACCAAAAACGTTTAAGAACCACTGCATTAAGATGACCTCAACATTAATAAACATGTATTAAATGCCACAACACAATTTTCACTTTAATTTCATGGAATCTTTATATATATGTTACAGGGCGACAGAGACGTGAGACTTGCGGATCCATTTGCATGCTTTTATTAAAAGGCGTGGTCATGAAACAGGCATTACACAGCAAACAGTAATAGAAGAGGCAAGATGAAGCGTAATCCAAAGGCTAGCGTGGGTCTGAGATCGGCGAACAATGTCCAGAGAGGTAGGCAATAGAAGAATCCAAGACGGGCAGGAGATCAGGAAACAGGCAATCAGGCACCAAACTAGACGTGACTAGACTAGAACTAGGAACTAGACAAAACTCTGAAATGGCTCTGTAACATAGCTATCACATGATGAGCGATAAGCACTAAACAATACTCGGCAGTGAAAGGTTGTTTGAGACTGATTCTTGTAGTGGGTGTAATTGGTAGCAGCTGTGTGTGATAAGTTTCAGGTGAGCTTGTGATTAGTGCAATGGAGCATGGGAAATGTAGTCCAGGGTGATGTGTAATAGTCTGTGTGGTGTGAGAGTCAATATAATGGGAGGGCGACCTCTGGTGGCAAGTGGATGGAAGTTCATAGACAGGATTCGTGACATAGCCCCCCACCAAGGAGCGGCTTCCATATTTATTTTCTTTTTTTTTCTTTTTTTACTTCCAACTTGAGTAAAACGTAATAATGTATTAGCTTTTTAAGATTTTATGCATCAACATGACTCTTTCCTAATTAAAAATTTTCAGTGATATTCCCAGGTTTTCTATGAGTGTAAAGTGATTAGGGTCATCTATCCATGTGTCAAAATAGAGATCGCCTACTGCTCTCTGGGGTTGGAACATACCATGTGAACATATCACTCCCACAGACATCTGTTGACGCGAAGTGACAGAAAGAGAGGGGAGTTCTGAGATGAACTGCAGGATTGTCTATTTGGTGTGTGTGTGTGTCCCAGCTTGCAGGGAATGCTCTCATAACTTTGGCTAACATTCCGTACAGGTTTGGTTGATTTCTTTGAGAAAACATTTGAATGTAATGTTTAAAAAATGTTTTAAGAATGTTTTTTATGTTAATGTTACTAAAACGTTAAGTGTAAACAAAGCTAGAACATTTTACCTGGAACATTTTGAGGATGTTGTTGATGTAACAGATGATATAATGTTCTCAATAAAACATTGGCATAATGTTTCAAGATAACAAAGGAAGAACATTCTCTCAGCCAAATTAGGAGAATGTTATAAGGATGTTATTGAGGCCTGAGATTGTGTAATGTTTTTATAAAACGTTCTTGTAATGTGACATAATAACAAAGCTAGAACATTTGACCTGCAACATTTTGAGGATGTTTTGAGGATGTTCTTGAGGTAACAGATTATATAATGTTCTCAATAAAACATTGGCACAATGTTTCAAGATAACAAAGAAAGAACATTCTCTCAGCCACATTAGGAAAACATTATAAGAACATCATTGAGGCCAGAGGTGATGGAATATTTTTATAAAACATTCTTGTAATGTGAAATATTAACAAAGCTAGAACATTTTATCTGCAACATTTTGAGGCTGTTTTGAGGATGTTGTTGAGGTAACAGATTATATAATGTTTTCAATAAAACATTGGCACAATGTTTCAAGATAACAAAGAAAGAACATTCTCTCAGCCACATTAGGAAAACATTATAAGAACATCATTGAGGCCAGAGGTGATGGAATATTTTTATAAAACATTCTTGTAATGTGAAATATTAACAAAGCTAGAACATTTTATCTGCAACATTTTGAGGCTGTTTTGAGGATGTTGTTGAGGTAACAGATTATATAATATTCTCAATAAAACATTGTCACAATGTTTCAAGATGACAAAGAAAGAACATTCTCTCAGCCACATTAGGAGAACATTATAAGAACATCATTGAGGCCAGAGGTGGTGTAATGTTTTTTTAAAAAATTTTTGGAATGTTAAAGTGTTTACAAAGCTACACTAAAAAAAAAAAAGATCTTTAAAGGTTCTTTACACGTAGAAATAGCTCTTTTTAGAACCTTATCCTCCTGAAGAACCTTTTATATGCTGAGACGGTTCTTTGCTTTAGAGTTTAGGGTTCTTTTTTCCCGCCTGGGTTAAAAATTTAATGTAAAAATTTAACCCAACGGTTGGGTTAGTCCTTATTTGACCCAAAGTTGGGTTGAAACAACCCAGCATTTTTTTAGAGTGTACCCGGTCTCCCCTAATGTTCTCAGTAAAACATTGACACCATGTTTCAAGATAAAGAAAGAACATTCTCTCAGCCACATTAGGAGAACATAAGAGCATCATTGAGGCCAGAGGAGATTAAATATTTTTTATAAAACGTTCTTGTAATGTGAAATATTAACGCTTTTATAATTAAAGCTAGAACATTTTATTTGCAACATTTTAAAGATGTTTTGTGGATGTTGAGGTAACAGATTATATAATGTTCTCAATAAAACACAGGCACAATGTTTTAAGATACCAAAGGAAGAACATTCTCTCAGTCACATTAGGAGAATGTTATAGGAACATCACTGAGACTTGAGATTGTGTAATGTTTGTATGAAACATTCTTGTAATGTGACAAAGCTAGAACATTTGACCTGCAACATTTTAAGGATATTTTGAGGATTTTGTTGAGGTGACATAATATAATATTCTCAAAACATTGGCACAATTTTTTTTTTTTTTATTGCATTGCTAAGAATGTACACCATCAATGCCAGGGGTACATACAATTGAGAGTACAAATGCAGGTTACAAAATCAGGAAAATATCGTACAAATGACACAATGAGACAGTTTTAAGGGCTTTGGAGTTGCTGGATGTAAGGAGAGTGTCCAGATAGGATTTAAGTTCCTTATGAAAAATAAAAAAGTAAGGCTTAGCACCCTGAAATTTACATTTATGTAAGAAAAATTTCGCTAAGTCTAATAAATCTAGAACAAGTCGGATATTGTTTGATATGTGTCTTTTTGGCATAAATCCTGATTGAGTCTCATCGATAACTGAACTTAGAACACACTTGAGTCTTTTGGCCATAGCCCAAGCAAAAATTTTATAATCATTATTAAGGAGACAAATAGGTCACCAATTATCTATCAAAGTAACATCTTTTTTAGGTTTAGGTATCAAAGTTAAAAGCCCTTGTGTTAAACTAGAAGGCAAAATTTCTGACTGAATACTCTCCAAAAACATCTCTAGCAGGAATGGTGCCAATTCTTCAGCAAAGCTTTTGTAGAACTCGGCCGTTAGGCCATCAGTTCCAGGAGATTTGTTATTTTTAAGGCCCTCAATCCCCTCAATTATTTCAGTGATAGTTAAAGTTTTATCGCATGCAAGCTGCTCATCTTTAGATAATGTTTTAACCTCCTTTAATGAATGACAGAAAAGAAGGGCTGAATCTTTACAGTAATTACATTTATAAAGTTCCGAATAGAAATTACTACAGAAACAGGCAATTTCCTTAGAATTATCTGTCAAAATGCCATTAATTTGCAGAGAACTAATGGTAAGATTCTTAGAATTGTGTTTTTCCATTCTAAAAAAATAAGCAGAGCTCTGTTCTCCTTGTTCTAGCCATTTCCTCCTTGAACGGACATAGGAACCTTCAGCTTTGTATTTATAAATACGGTCTAATTTAGATTGGAGCTCTGCAAGTTCTGTCAGGTCAGTTCTGATAAGCCATCCTGAGTTTTGCTCTGAAGTGTTAAGATCTTTGATATAACCTTCTCCTCTTCATACCTTCTCTGTTTTGCCAAATCTCTGTTTTGCCAAATTGATACTAAAATTCCTAATGCACATCCCTACTTCATATTTTAACATCTCCGAATTTGGGCAAAATTTTTTGTCGGAAGAAGCTTTCACCCAGTAGTGTCGAATCAGAGAGGAAATTCTTTTTTTTAATTTGTCATGTTTAAGTAGAGAGGAATTCATTTTCCTGTAAGAGGCTCTAGATCCTATATTTGAGTGTCCTGTAGATAGAGGAGTAGAAAGGAGAATAGTGTGGTGGTCCGTTAAGGGA
>NW_015667286.1:0-183 GCF_001515625.1 Sinocyclocheilus rhinocerous
TAAAGAACTTGTTTTCAATTTACGGATAATCAAATGTAATTAATTGTTTTTACATTATAAGTGATTTATCTTAGATGATAACCACTATTTTGTAAGTGTGTGTGTGGTTCAGGGAAACCCTGTGTTATGGGGACCAAATGTCCCCACAAAGATGGCAATATCTGTAATCATTGTCCTTGCTTG
>NW_015667286.1:235-488 GCF_001515625.1 Sinocyclocheilus rhinocerous
TTTTTTTTGGGGGGGGTGGGTTTGTCAAAACCTGACAAAATCACACAAAACCTCTCTTTGAGGATGTCCTCATTTGTAAAAGTGTGTGTTTTGCAATTTGTGAACATACAGCAGGATACAAGGGAGAGGAACTGATCAGAGATTGATCAGAGATGTATCAGAAGAAGGGAGACAGTTGGCATCAAATACAGCATTTTAATACACAAATACACATATAATAAAAATAAGATGTGAATAAAATACACATGCATAA
>NW_015667287.1:0-817 GCF_001515625.1 Sinocyclocheilus rhinocerous
AAGTAATGTCAACATCTTATTCTTTTAGGCATCTAAGAATAAAGACGCCATGTTGACATGGCAAGAAAATAATTGCAGAACTGTTCAAACTCATGGCCTCAACCCCTGATGTACCAATGGCCTCTATCTTGGATCTGCAGGAGAAGGAGAGCCAACTCGAGGGGCTAGACATGCTGGAGGACCAGAGTATCTTCTTGAGGGAGAGGAGGATGAGCGATGTGCTATGAAGAGCTGGCCAAGGAGCTCCTGAAATCAGTGCTGCTGAGGAGTTAGTCCCAGGTCAAAATGGCTATACCAGGAATTCTTGGTGTTTTTTGATCATTTACAAATGGACTGTCCACTTCCAGTTTACATACAGAAAGAATGCTCTGTTTTGTTTGCAGATTGCCTGGAGGATTGCAACTTGCAGAAGGTATATAATAGTTTCTATGGCAAGCTGACCACCTACCTGTCTTCCAAAACATACCAATCGAGGAGGTAGAGGAGGCGAGATACAACCTCCCAGAGGATGCCTACTTGATAAACCTGAGTGTTTTCCTCTCTTTTGCAGCTCACAGCTCCACATTTTGCTGATTGTTCACCATTTGTGTTTTACCGTGGGATTTCCTTGTACAAGATGAACCTGGTTTTCAGGCAGCTCAGGTGACCCTCAAACCAAAAGAGTTGTAATGGTGCCAGGACTTCTGAGGAGGCTGGAAAGATGACCAGCTTCTCCTAAATAACTATTTCCAAGAGACCTGGAAGGACTTAGCTGAATGTCAGCCATTTACCAGCATCAGTAACCCACGTAAGTGGTCAACCACTCAAGTTTCAGTGA
>NW_015667287.1:1119-10828 GCF_001515625.1 Sinocyclocheilus rhinocerous
GCTGATCCTGAAAAGCCTTCTCGTCGTTGACACGCCTCGCAGCTGGACTGAGACCTTCCTGCTCCGCTGACCTGCTCTTCGCTTCAGCATCGCAGCAGCTCCGGTCCTGTTCCCCTGCCGCCATCCGGCGTTTTAAAAGAGCAAATTAGGCGTTGTTGCAAATGCCTCGCCGTTACTGCGGTCCGATGACAGCCATGCGGAGTGCGTTTCCTGATTGGGGAAACCCCATGCGGAAGCCGCTCTCACGGGGGCTGATTGTTCTCATTGCGAGAACTTCAGTCTCGCCTCTCTTCGCTCGTGGATCGCTTTCTTTTCAGAAAGCAACCCCGCCCTCCCGTTTTCTTCCTCCCAGGGACCTGTGAGGAAAAAACAGCGGGGCAGAGGCTTTGAGCGTTCGGTTGCGGATGAGCTCACGTTGGCCCAGATCCCGCGTGACTCGCCCCGCCACAGAGAGAGGTTTCACCCGTGAGAGAGGTTTCACCCATCCTCTTCTCCCAGCCTGACCAGCGTCCCTCTGCCAGCACGAGCGACCTGGTCTCGTTCGGGTTAAGTGAGGACGAGCTGCCTGATGACAGCATGTCATTAGCAGCCTCGGATGCAGAGGAGCTGTCGTGCTCAGCCAACGATTCTGCCCCCTTGCCATCGTCCGCGCCAAGCGCTACCAAATCCGGGATGGATGCCGAACTTCTCCGTATCCTCTCGAAGGCAGTCGAGGAGCTGGGTTTGGAGTGGTCTCCACCAGAGGAGCCCTCTCGTAGCCGTCTGGACGAGGGGTTCCTGCCGGGGCGTCATCAGGTCCCTCGTCAGCGTCCCTCTCCATGTTTCCCAGAGGTCCACGACGAGCTCACCAAGTCATAGCGCGCTCCCTACTCCGTCCGCCTCTGTACTGCCACTTCACATGCCCTCACCTCTATTGACAGCGCTGAAGAAAAGGGATACGAGAAGCTGCCTCCCCTGGACGAACCAGTGACCGCGCATCTTTGCCCGCCCACGGCCATCGGATGGAAGGCAAAGGTCGCTCATCCATCCAAGCCAAGTAGGACCACTTCAGCACTCGCTGGACGCGCCTACTCGTCGGCTGGACAGGCGGCTTCAGCGCTTCACTCTATGGCGGTCCTCCAGGTTTTTCAGCCCAAGATCCTCGCCTCCACGGAGGAGTCTGGCCTGGACCCCACGACTCTCAGGGATCTGAGGAGTGCGACTGACCTGGCTCTGCGCTCCACCAAAACCACCGCCTAGGCGATTGGGAGATCGATGGCCAGCCTCGTGGTGCTCGAGCGCCATTTATGGCTAACTCTAATGGAAATCAAGGACGCGGATAAGGTCGCCATCCTTGACACCCCGATCTCTCCCAACGGCGCCAGGGACCCCGGCCCAAGGTAGCGTTGGATCCGGCGCCTCCAGCGTCTAACTGATCCACGAGACAGGAAGAGGATGGGGCCAGGTCTCGCTGCAGAAGCCTCCTGTCACCCAGTTCAACCCTGGGTGCAGAGGAAAATGTGTTTGTTGCGAATTCTGGGGCCGTTCAAGCACCCAAGCGACCAACCGCTGTTATAGCGATAAAAATAAAACATACAATTTCAAAGAGATTTTCCTCTTCCATTTCCCACGAGTGCCGTGCCTTCGGGCAGCCAGTCACTCGAGCTAATCCAACCCCTAGCCACGCGGGCCAAGGCCTGGCAGGCCATCCCCGGAGTGTCAAAGTGGGTTATGGAGATAATAGAACGAGGCTATTCACTCCAATTCGCTTGAAGACCCCGACGCTTCAGCGGCATGGTCTCCACCTCAGTAGAAAGCAAGGACGCCCACGTCCTGTGCTCGGAGGTGATGAATTTGCTGGCGAAAGGAGCCATAAAATCGGTTCCTCCAGCTCAGAGTGAGTCAGGCTTCTACAGCCGTTACTTCCTCATTCCCAAAAATGTTGGTGGCCTCCGGCCCATCCTCGATCTCAGTCACCTGAATCGCGCCCTCATGAAAAGGTCGTTCAGGATGATTACACTGAAACAGATCCTCTCGCAGATCCGCTCAGGGGACTGGTTCTTTTATCTGGACCTGAAAGATGTGTACTTTCACATCCAAATAGCCCCCCGTCACAGACGATTCTTGAGATTTGCCTTCGAGGGAGTGGCTTATCAGTACACGGTCCTTCACTTCGGGCTGTCCCTGGCCCCCCGCACTTTTACGAAGTGCATGAACGTGGCTCTTTCCCCTCTGAGGCAAATGGGAATCCGAATTCTCAATTACCTCGACGACTGGCTCGTGCTGGCCCAGTCAGAGGCAGAATCGATAGCACACAGGACCCTCCTCCACAGCTACTTAGAGCACCTGGGACTCAGGGTCGACTTCGCCAAGAGCATGCTGCTTCCCAGCCAACGAATATTGTTCCTGGGGGCAGTTTTCGGCCATGCGGAAACTCGCGGCCTCCTTCGTAAGAGGGCCCGCTCGCCCTCTCAAGGCATTTCAGAGGATGCTGGGCCTCATGGCTGCAGTGTCACCAGCACTTCAGCTGGGCCTGCTTCGTATACGACCCCTTCAGCACTAGCTGAATCCACGGGTTCCATCACATGCGTGGTGTCATGGACGCCTATATATCAAGGTGAGCCAGACCTGTGTATCAGCCCTAAGTCGTTCCTCTACGATAGCACGGCGTGATTGTACTGGGTTCCCATAGCATCTTAAGACAAGATGCAGTACGAGTGTAGTATTGACAGGGAACGTACTCGGTTACTAATGTAACCTCGGTTCCCTGAGATACGGGAATGAGTAGTGCATTCCTAGCCGTGCTATGTAGCTGCACGACTCAGTCGTCGCTTCAGTCGAAGTAACCTGAGAATCCTGCGGCGAATGCCCGCTTAGATGGCTCCGCCCATTCTGGTGGGCTTTGGTGGGCTTTGTCGCCATAGGCTTGTGCAGCACCGCTGCCAACCCATTGGTTCATTTTTTAATACACTGCACGAACCAATGGTTGTGCAGTTTTACTGCGATTGAAAAAAAGGCTTCAGTTCAGAAGAAAAAAGGCTTTTCCCCATAGCGTCTTAAGACAAGACGCAGTACTCGTTCCCGTATCTCAGGGAACCGAGGTTACATTAGTAACGGAGTACATTTTGTTACTTCAAATAATAATTTATAAAGCAGTATTAAGATGATAATTTTTTTGTGGTTATAAAAACAGACCTAAGCCAACAATAGCCTTTCAAATTACTTAAAATGCATTATATAAAAACTGAGGCAATAATGATTGGCTAATTAATAATTATATGGTTTCATTGAATAACACTGTTTATTTTGTATTACATTATGTATTTTAACAATTTATGTACATTACATGTTATTACAAATGCCTGCAAAGGGAGCCAAAGGCCATGTAATTGCTGCTTTAATTCAAATATCCACTTAATCTTTCATTTTTGGCCAACTTTTTGCTATATGGATGACACAGCCTCTATAATTTCTTCAAGAAAAATAATGTGGACATCACAACCCTTACAAAAATTAACCATGGTTTTATCGTAGTAAAACGGTTTCATTTTCTTTTGCATGATTTCTGAATGCTTGAGGCTATAAAATCAATCAGACAACTGTATTAATAAATTCATAGCCATATGTAACTGTCTAGATTTGTAATTTGTAATTAATACAATTTATTTATTTATTTACTTTTATATTTTATTAAAGTTATATTTTGACCCCTATAGTAGGTGTTTTTTTTTGTGTTTGTTTTTTTACTTCCATAATATTTGAGGGAGAGGGGCACAACAATACAATCCTGCTTAGGGCACCCATTAGCAGCCCTGCTTTGTATTAATAGGACTGACTCTCAGTTGTAAGTCATTATTCTCACAAATATTCTGATCTGTGATGCTTCTCAGTTGACACCAAACATGTTTGTGTTTGTTTGTTTATTACATGACAGGTGAACAGGTGAAGAATAAAAAGGGAAGAAATGTCCCTTCAAATAAGCAAAAGATATTGGATATTGCTGGATACTGCTGCTTGTATCCTGAAATGCCATGCTTTGGCAATACACTGATTATCATAAACAACAAATGTAATTTCTAGGGAAATGGCATGACCATGGGAAAAATAGTTGCAGCTCTTAATTTAGCCTGAGGCTTGAAACAACTGAAGTATTTCTTAGTATTTATTAATATTTATTTAGTAAGTGTAATCCTCTGGGCTTACTTTAATGTGTAGACACCAAAACTATTTAACACAGAAAAAAACTACATTGTGCTTGTCAAAGGTAAAGATATATATATGTCCTAATAAATATATTACACAATATGTCCTAATAAATATATTACACAGTATGTTTTATTTCCATCACAAAAAAGTTACCCCAAAAGAAAAACTGAATAATGAGTTTCTTACTGAATAATATACATTGGAAGAAAGCTTGGCAATAAATATTAAAAGCAAAGATTTACCAAGATTTGTGAAATCCCAGAGGGCTCATAGTTAGATCTATTTTAAAATCATTCATATTGTACATATTTAATTTAATTGATTTATTACAGTATGTTTTATGTCAAACTCTCTCCTTGAGACTCTAGCGCTCTGCTGGTAAACTGAGACATCTTCTCTCATGAGCTCTCTCTTGAGGCTGCATCAGGACTTAAACTATAACACATTGTCATATACTATGTTTAGAATTAAATTTAATGAACTTTCAATTTAATAATCTCCAGGCTTATATTATAATGTACTGTATAAAGAAAAATATGATAAACCCACTTAAGTAAAAAGTGTAAGTTATGTCATGATGTCCATGTCTACTATATGTTAACAATATACAAAAGTTTCATGAAGATACAAAAAAAAAAAGTATTGAATATTTTAAGTTTTTTCATTACAACTACATAATCACAATATACAAAATCCTAAAACATACAAAATCTATCTATCTATCTATCTTCACTGTAAAAAAAAATTGGCAGGAATATACAGGATTAAAGAGTATTATTTTACAGTATAATACTGTAGTCAGAAATTGACTCTGAAATCAAAGCATGCTGGGTAATTTTCTTACAAATGACTGAATGAACAGCAGAATGATGCTAACATCACAGTAATTTACTGCTCTTGTTTTACTGTGAATTCACATTATAAAGCTGTCTTTAACTGTGCCACTGTGAGAAATGTACTTGTTTAGTGTAATTGTTTTGAAGTCACCATAATGGTGATTGATGATGCCATCTGTTTGTGATCTTTGGCCTTGCATATTCATATTCATATTTATGATCTAATCACGTCAGAAGTGTGACAAATTAAAACATTTGTTAAAATGATAAACTAGAATATGAAATAAGTTATTCACCTGACTTTAGGATAGTCAAACAATTTTTCACATAAACATGAAAGTTTTATTTTAGCAGTATTTAAACAAGAAGATTAACCAATAACTTATTTCATGTTCATAACTGTTTGTGGATGGATCTTTCACAATAGTGAAGCAACTGCTGAGAAACGTCTTTGAAAGATGTGACATTAATACTCAACATACAAAACACAGCAATGATAACACTCAACAAATAAACACAACACTTACAACATAAACCAGCATTACTAAATAAACCAACAACACAAACTGCTAAAAGTGAACTAAAAACAAGTTCATTAGCACAAATAAAACCAACAAGAAATAAAAAAAAAAAAACTCTACAGCACGATCTATTCATGCTGCATTGCATGCTTGGAACCTTCATAGTACATATGCGTTCAACAGCACAAATAAAACCAACAAGAAATAAAAAAAAAAAAACTCTACAGCACGATCTATTCATGCTGCATTGCATGCTGGGAATCTTCATAGTACATATGCACTGTAGAAACACAGTATGATGCTGTTTGTTTAAAGTAATTTCTGAGAGTGCAGTTAGATACAAGAGAAGTCTCACTGTGAAATTACTGTGAAAGTCATGCAATTATTAACCTGGAATATACTGTCATTTCACACTAAAGTTTTTACAGTGAAGTTAGTATGTGTAATCTACTTATTTTAAAAAAATGTTCCCATGAGACTGGAAAATAAATTCTAGGCTAAATGAAACGTAATAAGAAAAACCCTTCACATGTGAAACTGCTGGATCAGTATCAGCATTTGTCCAGGTGACAGTCTTGTTCAGGACGTGTTGTTTTGAGTCACTTGTTTGGAGCTTGTGGAGTTTCCACTGTCAAATACTGTACAATACAGAGAAAGATAAAATACACTCAGATCTGCTTTAATACAAGATAATAAATGAAAGCATTGACTCAATAACTTACTATAGTTTCTCCAGTTTACAGTGTGGATCCTCCAGTAGAGCAGAGTTTCCCATAAGACTGGAAAATTTTTTTAGGCTAAATGAAACTTAATAACAAACATCATTCACATGTGAAACTGCTGGATCAGTATCTGCATTTGTCCAGGTGACAGTCTTGTTCAGGACGTGTTGTTTTGATTCACTTGTTTGGAGCTTGTGGAGTTTCCACTGTCAAATACTGTACAATACAGAGAAAGATAAAATACACTCAGATCTTTTTTAATACAAGATAATAAATGAAAGCATTGACTCAATAACTTACTCTAGTTTCTCCAGTTTACAGTGTGGATCCTCCAGTAGAGCAGAGAGTAACTTGCCAGCAGCTGAGACATTAATTTAAATGCACTCTACCCACATGATTCATGACTGTGATGCTGAACTAGTTTATCGTTTTCACTCTTCAAACCGTTTGTAGGACTATATAGGTGATAATGTAAAAATAAGAGTAACAATATAGTATAACTATGACATATAAGTCTTGTAAGGATCACTCATTGGCCCAATGATGGAATCCAGTGGCGTGGGTGAAGATCAAAGACTTTATATTTAGGAAGACTGTGCACTCTTATTACTTATGTTTTGTTCAAGGTAATTACACCAACAGCTTTTCAATAACTGAAGAATATGAAAAGTACGGAATTTGGGGTAAAAAAGCATCCCTATACTGTTAGCTAATGTGATAAATAGCTGTCTGACTTTCCATTTGTTGACATGATATGGTTAATGTACACAACAGCATTTATTAAGTTCATTATTGTCCACCTTAGAGATAATCTAACACTTTGACCTGAGCATGTTTTGCTTAAGTGTTTTTTCTTTAATTGCTAATATGACCTTTTCACACCACAGACTGAACAAAATTAAGCATTGCTTGGTAATTGGTTGACCTAAATTGGTATTATTGAGTTTGTTCTGACAGTTTAACTCTGAGTTATTCTCATATTTTATTACCATTTTCTAAACTATAGCAAATAAACTGTGATATAATGTGAGAGATGTTGAAGGTGTCTGACAAAAAAGCAAGGAAAAAAATCCCATAGACTTACAATGCTGGAATGTTCATGAATTTGAATCTCAACTGTCACTTTCTCACAAACACTCACTCACTCACTCACTCACTCACACACACATACAGACACACAGACACACACGCATGCACACACACAGACATGCACGCGCTCACACACACATACAGACACACAGACACACACGCATGCACACACACAGACATGCACGCGCTCACACACACACACAGACACACAGACACACACGCATGCACACACACAGACATGCACGCGCTCACACACACATACAGACACGAACTTGTCATATCAAACAACATTGTTTTAAAAGCAACGTTTGTGCTAATGCTCAATTTAGCTAACGTTAACACTAGCTTTAGCCGCGTCTGAAAATGATCAAATATTAACGTTTTTCGAAATGTGTGTAATCTTTTTCTTTGAATGTCGACTAGATTATATTTTTAGTCAGCATGAGAAACTGAACCGGACATTACCATTGTCAGCCGTTGTCAAGGTCCGCTGTCTATAATCAGTCTCTGTTGACCATAACTGCTTCTCATTATATTCAAGTTTACATTTCTCAGGATACAGATATTATTAAATTATTGATATTTCCAAAGTAGTATTGAATCTATTTTTTTACTGTGCATTCTCCAGGCTGCAGATGAAGCCCTCATCCCAGGATCCATTGAGGAGACAATGCCCATGACGGACCAGGGGACATCAGGATCGTCAATAAGGGCCAGATAATCTTACAGTTATTTAGATAGCTTGGCATTAGCTACTGCAAAATCCAGCTGCCCACTTAACTGATGAAAGGGATAGTTCACCCAAAAATGACAATTCTGGTATCATTTACTCACCCTCAAGTTGCTCCAAACCTGTATAAATGTATTTGTTCTGCTGAACACAAAGGAAGGTATTTTGAAGAATGCTTATAACTGAACAGTTTTGGGGCAGCATTGACTTCCATAGTATTTTCTCCTACTATATGCCAAATTGTGCCCCAAAACTGCTTGGTCTCATATCTTACTTTGTGTTCAGCAGAACAAATACATTTGTACAGGTTTAGAACAACTTGAGGGTGAATAAATGATACCAGAATTTACATTTTTGGGTGAACTATCCCTTGAAGGATTCATCTGAGGAGTATAATGGTGGCACTTTAACATCAGCACACTTTCAAAGAAAGTCTTTCTTAAAAAAAATTAGAAATTTATTTTTTTATTTTATTTTAGTTATGCTGTCATTGTTCCTTTTGTGTAACTATGTTTTCTTCAGCAGGTGAAGTATAATAATAATGAACAATAATGAAGTATTATTATAGATTTTTAGTTTTGGATTTTAATTTTATATGGGCTTACATTATATTTTAACACATGCATTTCAAACAAATAAGCTATGTGTGTATCATGCTTCTCTGTATATTTGTTATCTGTATGGATTGGTGTGTACTGTTGAAAAAAATATTAAAAATATTTTTTTCCAAGAAATGTTTTTGCTTATTGCCTTATTGCTTTTAATAATGTACAATATTAAGGTTGCTAAAACGCTTTTATTTATTTTAACAAAGCAGCTTATAGTTGACCAAAGCTTTTTTTTTAAATCTGTTATTAATCTAAATATCTGGTTTTATCATAGATTTCATCATAGTTTTGTTTAATTTATTGAATCACCACTGCATATAGTGGATAAAGCTTTCATTTAAACAAAAATCATGTTAAATCAACATGAGGTACCGTGACATAAAAAGCAAAAAAACAACATAAAAAATCATGTTCATTTGACAAACGTAAGTTGGGTAACATAAACAGAGATAAATTATGTTGAGAGAACATAACATGTGCAACCGGTACATATTTTTTATTTTAATCCAACAGATTTTTTTTTCAGTGAGGAGTTTGTTGTGAGTTGAGAGTTAAAAGATTAAAGTATTATTTTTCTATCAATAAAAGGAATCTGCCCCATGTGCCCTTTTCATTCATGCATTATAGAATAAAATAGAGCAATCCACACATATAGATACAGACAGACACAGAAACATCCAGCAGCAACAGGGACACCTGGTGAATGTCCATAATGCAGCACACCTGCAGTATATATGACACTCATAATATCTCACCTGCGCTCAACAGAAGAGTCTTCCTCTCTGCAGAGATCTGAAAGATCCATCGGTTGGTTTTTCCTCACAGACACATCGATGTGTTCAGCTAAATCTGACTCACCCTCCTGAATCAGACTATTAATGATAATGTTATTGTAGTATGCAATTATTATTTCTGAACATTAAAAATGTGAAACATTTCAAGTTCTCTCACCGCTTGACTGTCTTTATCTGTGTGTCATGTTCTTCAGAGAGATTCATTCTGAAGGCCATGGTTTCAT
>NW_015667287.1:11811-14179 GCF_001515625.1 Sinocyclocheilus rhinocerous
TTTTTTTTTGGTTGGGGGGGGGGGGGTGAAGTATTATTATATAATTTTAGTTTTGGATTTTGCTTTTATATGGGGTTACATTATATTTTAACAGATGCATTTCAAACAAATGAGCTATGTGTGTATCATGCTTCTCTGTATATTTGTTATCTGTATGGATTGGTGTGTACTGTTGAAAAAAATATTAAAAATATTTTTTTCCAAGAAATGTTTTTGCTTATTGCCTTATTGCTTTTAATAATGTACAATATTAAGGTTGCTAAAATGTTATAAAATGTTATAGTTGACCAAAGCTTTTTTTAATCTGTTATTAATCTATCTAAATATCTGGTTTTATCATAGATTTCATCATAGTTTTGTTTAATTTATTGAATCACCACTGCATATAGTGGATAAAGCTTTCATTTAAACAAAAATCATGTTAAATCAACATGAGGTACCGTGACATAAAAAGCAAAAAACAACATAAAAAATCATGTTCATTTGACAAACGTAAGTTGGGTAACATAAACAGAGATAAATTATGTTGAGAGAACATAAATATGTGCAACCGATGTACATATTTTTTATTTTAATCCAACAGATTTTTTTTTCAGTGAGGAGTTTGTTGTGAGTTGAGAGTTAAAAGATTAAAGTATTATTTTTCTATCAATAAAAGGAATCTGCCCCATGTGCCCTTTTCATTCATGCATTATAGAATAAAATAGAGCAATCCACACATATAGATACAGACAGACACAGAAACATCCAGCAGCAACAGGGACACCTGGTGAATGTCCATAATGCAGCACACCTGCAGTATATATGACACTCATAATATCTCACCTGCGCTCAACAGAAGAGTCTTCCTCTCTGCAGAGATCTGAAAGATCCATCGGTTGGTTTTTCCTCACAGACACATCGATGTGTTCAGCTAAATCTGACTCACCCTCCTGAATCAGACTATTAATGAAAATGTTATTGTAGTAGGCATTTATTGTTTCTGAACATTAAAAATGTGAAACATTTCAAGTTCTCTCACCTCTTGACTGTCTTTATCTGTGTGTCATGTTCTTCAGAGAGATTCATTCTGAAGGCCATGGTTTCATTCTATTCCATTTCACTTCACTTTAAACCAGTCAGGATTGATTTTGGCTATCAAATATGATTTTAATATCGTGATACTCACTGTGTTTTTCACTTAATGTAGTTTACTTCCTCATTTGACAAAACAGATCCTGCTGCAATAGTTTCACTTTCATGTGTCACCTGACAAGGAGGAGTTTGAGTCTCTTAATATTAAATTTCATTCTTTATTATTTAAAGTTATAACCCCTGAATGTATTTTCCTCACAAGTGTACTCTGAGTGTTGTTTAACTGAATATATAAAGGCAGCTCTCTGTAAAATATAAATCTTATGGCTCTCTGTCAACTTCCTCATCACTTGCTCCCCTTCAGGATACGAATGGAATATTTTAACAGTGTCAAGAATGTAATTATTTTCTTTAGTAATGTGAGAAGGAAAGAAAGCAATAATCATCTGGCTATAAGTTAAAAATGTAACTATTTCAAAAAGTTACACAAATAAAACCTATCAAAAACCAGGATATAAGTGTAATAAAAAAGGCTGCTGGTTAATCTTTACAGATCCCCATCTGCTAGACTGCTACTATCACTATTGACAATATAACACAGACTTTACAGTGAACTACAACAAAATCCAAATTAATGACCAGAAACAAGATTATTTTAATACAGTATAATTTCTAATACATTTTCTCAATGCAGCACCTTATAATTACAGTGAACCAAAAACAAGTTCAACAGCACAAATAAAACCAACAAGAAATAAAAAAAACTCTACAGCACTATCTATTCATGCTGCATTGCATGCTGGGAACCATCACAGTACATATGCACAGTAGAAACACAGTATGATGCTGTTTGTTTACAAGAAATTTCTGAGAGTGCAGTTAGATACAAGAGAAGTCTCACTGTGAAATTACTGTGAAAATCATGCAATTATTAGCCTGGAATTTACTGTAATTTCACACTAAAGTTTTTAACAGTGTATGTAATTTAAGAAAACAGAAAAATACTGTATAAACATGCAGTAATATTTCTCTATAAAAAATGTGAATTACTGTAATTTATGTAATTTGTCATAATACCGAAAACAATACTTAAAATAACAGCCGAGTAGTTAATTTAGAGATAATTTTAATAATTTTACACTACAATTTACACTGTTAAAAATTGGAAAAACATTGAGTTGTTTAGCCAATATCTCAGCAAACACGTTAATGTGGGGCCCATATGGGTTTCACATGAGCTACAGGGGAACAGAGTGGACATGGGCTCAAAATGGGCATCTTATCTGGGGCCCAC
>NW_015667287.1:15039-18251 GCF_001515625.1 Sinocyclocheilus rhinocerous
AAAAATGTAACTATTTCAAAAAGTTACACAAATAAAACCTATCCAAAACCAGGATATAAGTGTAATAAAAAGGCTGCTGGTTACTCTTTACAGATTCCCATCTGCTAGACTGCTACTATCACTATTGACAATATAACACAGACTTTACAGTGAACTACAACAAAATCCAAATTAATGACCAGAAACAAGATTATTTTAATACAGTATAATTTCTAATACATTTTCTCAATGCAGCACCTTATAATTACAGTGAACCAAAAACAAGTTCAACAGCACAAATAAAACCAACAAGAAATAAAAAAAACTCTACAGCACTATCTATTCATGCTGCATTGCATGCTGGGAACCATCACAGTACATATGCACAGTAGAAACACAGTATGATGCTGTTTGTTTACAAGAAATTTCTGAGAGTGCAGTTAGATACAAGAGAAGTCTCACTGTGAAATTACTGTGAAAATCATGCAATTATTAGCCTGGAATTTACTGTAATTTCACACTAAAGTTTTTAACAGTGTATGTAATTTAAGAAAACAGAAAAATACTGTATAAACATGCAGTAATATTTCTCTATAAAAAATGAGAATTACTGTAATTTGTCATTAATGTCATAATACCGAAAACAATACTTAAAATAACAGCCGAGTAGTTAATTTAGAGATAATTTTACATAGATTTTACTACAATTTACACTGTTAAAAATTGGAAAAACATTGAGTTGTTTAGCCAATATCTCAGCAAACACGTTAATGTGGGGCCCATATGGGTTTCACATGAGCTACAGGGGAACAGAGTGGACATGGGCTCAAAATGGGCATCTTATCTGGGGCCCACCCAGCTACACTGTAAATAGGTTGCTGTAAATTTTACAGTGACTTACTGGCAGCTGGATGCCAGTAATTTACTGTAATTGTTTACAGTATTATTACTGTAATTGCATTTACAGTACAATAATGTCTTTACTGTATTTTATTTACAGTATTAGTACTGTATTTTCATTTACAGTATCAGTACTGTAGAGTTTATTTTCATTTAGCTTAAACATTTTTTACCAGTAAAGAACAATCCAATTGTGGTACTGCACTGTAAACCATGATTTTTACCATCCCAGTATTGATCAAAAGTGATGATAAAGACATTTAGAATGTTACAAAAGATTCTACTCAGTTGTTTTCAACATAATAATAACAATAATGATAATAATAATAATAATCATTTTCTGAGCAGCAAATCTGAATATTAGGATGATTTCTGAAGGATCATGTGACTGGAGTAATGATCCTAAAAATTCAGCTTTGATCACAGGAATAAATTACATTTTAAAATATATTCAAATACAAAACAGTTATTTTAAATAGTAAAAATATTTCAAAATTGTACTGTTTTTGCTGTACTTTGGATCAAATAAATGCAGGCTTGGTGAGCAGAAGAGACTTCTTTAAGAAACATTAAAAATCTTACTGTTCAATAACTTTTGACTGGTAGTGTAAATAAAATACAGTAAAAATGAGTTTGTGGTGTTGTGTTAAATTTCAGTCATTTTGACAGTAAAAGTTGACAAGCTCTCCGATGAGAAACAGCAGGATGGGATTCAGGCTGCACCCTCTTTCCAAAATTCCACCTGATCTGTGACTTTCAATGCATTTGGTGCCACAAATGTTGACTGTCTGAATGAACGTGCAAGCACAAGAAAAAAAACATTCTTTTACAAAGCAGTGTTTACAGAATGTGCCTCAACTGTCAAACTTGTTGGTGCTGTATGCACTTTGACGTTAATAAAAACGTTATATACTACATCTGAATGCACCTACAAGCAAGGTACATAATTAGTTGATAATCCATCATATTCAAATTATTAAAGCTCCATTTTTTACAATGCATTCTCAATCAGTAGAGCAAAGTGCTGAAATAATGGGTTTGATTCCAGGGCAGTTCTACAGTGAGTGGATATCCGGGGCTTAGCCCAGAAACATTAATGCATGTATCAGAATACACGGGATACACTTCAAATAAAATAGGCTATGCTGAAAAGTTACATTGGCTAAGTGGCTTCAGGGCAGTTCTACAGTGAGTGGATTTCCGGGGCTTAGCCCAGAAACATTAATGCATGTATCAGAATACACGGGATACACTTCAAATAAATTAGGCTATGCTAAAAAGTTACATTGGCTAAGTGGCTTAATTTTTAATTTTTAAAGAGACAAGTATAATTAATTATAATTTGCACTTACAAATTGCATAAATAATATTACAGTGTTTCCCACAGACTTGCACTCTATTTGTGGCAGCATATATATACAAACTAATTCTCTGCCAGCAGGAGGCGCTGTTGGAGTGGTAGAGATCGAGGTTTCCCTGGTAACGCTGTACACAAAGCAGCGCTCCACTCACAAACGCTGCTTTATCAGACATTACATGCAAGAAGAAATGAAAATGACATCAAAATTTTCTGAAGACAGTCGGTTTCCTTCAGAAATACAGTGATATAAAAACACCCGCACCGTGTTTCGATTTTGAAACGTGCAGTGCTAGCATGTTCCTCTCTTTAAAAAGTCAACCTGTTCTGTGAGTTAGTGGAGAACAGCAGCTAGAGGCTAATTTCGCTAATTTAGTATCATTAAAGTTAGTTAATCTGATGGACGCTCACCTGTTGTTAACACCGCTATGACGGCAATCACAAGACTCCAATACACCTCTGATGCAAACGACATGACCACAAACTTGAAAATAAAATACAAAAGATGTTTTCCTCAGTAGGTTGTTAGCTCACTGTTTTATGTTAACGTTATGTCTGTCACTGAATTTAGGGACCGTCTCTAAAGTCCACTGAAACAGTGGTTTGCCTAACGCACTTTACCTAAGTATTTCTCGTTAATTCGCTGTTAAGGTTAAATAACGACTCGCTAGAGGAGCTAACTTGCATTAAAGGGCAGCAGAACGTACAAACGTGTTTCTCGGTTTAACTAAGGTTTATTTCGTCTAATATAGGTGACCTTAACTTACTCACCAGTCGATGTTATCAGCCTTTTGGCGGCATTCCGGCCGTCAGTCAGAAAAAAAGGCTCCAACTCTCCGACATGAAAAATTACACGATGAATAATGTTAGTTTGCTGTTAACAAGTGAAAACATCTTAAAATATCGCAGTTTTGCATAAAACAGAAATAATATACTAACCTTTTTGTCGAGTTAACATTTCTCTTTTGTCCTTTTA
>NW_015667287.1:18281-20165 GCF_001515625.1 Sinocyclocheilus rhinocerous
CGACGTCACGTCGGATGACCGACGAATTGGGATCCCTAACAAAGGGCCACAGGTACTGCCCCTTCCAGTGTCCCGTGGAAGCCACCTGCGCCCCTACTTTTTGGCGTAGGCCAGGGCTTACCTCAAGAGGACCAGCTACTGCTGCTATGGCAATACCCAATCAGTAAGACTGGATAACACTGAAAACGTACCCGTTCCACTTGGGACAGGGACGGTGCGGAAGCTCAAACCTTCCCGAAGGAGGTTTCGGAAGCAAATACACACGTGAACATCCCTTAGGTGCATATGGAAGATTGGAGGTGATTGTAACCCTCTTGGAGTGGCAGAAGTCTGCCGGGGAAACACGGGCTCTGAGGTCATACCGTGGACTTTACACATATGAGATCCACTTAGGTCTCTACATATGGAACCCAGCCCTCTACCGGTTCTCACGGATTCATCGAGAGAGGGCCTGGCGCCGGATGCTCCGCCACGTCTGGCTGCCGAGGGGACGGAGGAGCTCAACAGGGTCTACTATACGAACTCTCTGAAGCAGTTTTAGCAAGCCGACCCAAAGCCGGGGCCACTCAGTGCTTCTACCCGTTTGAGGTGAGAACACAGGAGGATACCGGCTCCACACGAAGGCTATAGAATAAATTTAATGTTTTAATGAAATTTGAATTTGGCACAATTAATAATTGTGAGTCAGTATTTCCCTTTCTAGTAAAATAAGATAAATTGGTAAGAAGTGAGAAAAGGGAGGAATAAGAGAGAGAAAGAGACCAATAGGTGTTTAAAGTCTAAAGTTTAAAGTAAAAAAAAAATCACTTTATCGTTGCCCAAACAGACACTGCATTCAACCACTGGATGTTAATGCTGTCGGCGCATTTCAACACTGAACAAATAACAACACCGCTTTTGGTTGGTTTTGCGATGTGGCGTTTAAACTCTCAGTTCGTTCAGAGTTAAATTTAAAGGGGTCATATGATGCGATTTCAAGTTTTCCTTTCTCTTTGGAGTGTTACAAGCTGATTGTGCATAGATAAGATCCCTGAAGTTGCAAAGACTAAAGTCTCAAATCCAAAGAGATATTCTTTATCAAAGTTAAGACTCTGCCACGCCCCCCTAAAACGGCTCATTCTAACACGCCCCCACATATCTACCCCACTATGTGGAAATATTTGCATAATCCCGCCGCAAATGTGCACGCAAAGAAAGAAGGCATGGTGTCAGTAACCGCAGTTAGTGTTGAAGCAGCCATGTCAGGGAGACGCTGTGTGTTTCAGTGCAAAAGCAAAAGCACTTTATTTGGCCTTCCAGAAGTAGATGCAATTAGGAATCATTGGTTAAGATTTATTTACAACAGAACAGCACAACCCAGATGTTCGAATTTGTGCAACGCATATGGACGACAGTTTTTTGACCTAGAAGAGTACAAGGCTGGCTGTGCACAAAGCGAGAGAGCGAGAGAGAGAGAGAGAGAGAGAGTACACATGTTCTTATTTACTTAATTATTTTACATATATATTGTTGTTTTGTTTATGTATTATATAATTGTTTATTCCTTATTCATGTAATGGACAATGCGTCCCAAGTTTACAGCAATATGTGTAATTGTATAGACCTAAACAACCATCAATCACTTAATTAACCCTCGTTAAAATTTATATTAAATGCACCAGTTCAGCTAGGATCTGGAGGTACTTGCGTTGTGTGCGGGGGTTCCCTTTGTTGTGGTCCTTGCAGAAAAGGGTGTTTCCCGAGGTTGCTGATTGGCTGGAAGTTCAGTCTTGGGAAGCCAGTGGTTGGGCGTTGGCTGACGACGCGGAGCTGTGGTCTGGTTAAAGTTTTGACGGCACTCGAGGTCGGACTCGGAGATGCGGCGTTAGGCAAAACTTAACTCAG
>NW_015667287.1:20377-22599 GCF_001515625.1 Sinocyclocheilus rhinocerous
TGGTCCTTGCAGAACAGGGGGTTTCCCGCGGTCGCTGATTGGCTGGAAGTTCAGTCTTGGGGAAGCCAGTGGTTGGGTGTTGGCTGACGACGCGGAGTTGTGGGCTGGTTAAAGTTTTAGACGGCACTTGAGGCACGGCGTTAGGCAAAACTTAACTCGGAACACGAAACTCTCAACGGAAAAAGAAGAAACTAAAGTAAAGAAATAGAAGTAAAGTTTGACGAGACTAGGTGGCGTTTCTCCTCATGGTTTTGGAGGAGCTGGCGTGTAAGCCAGAGCACGCTCAAAAAGCATGACTAAAAAGAGAGAATTGACATGACTAAAAAAGCTAAAGAGCTAAAAAGGCGATGATTAAAAAGCATAGCTCAAAGCTATGACTAAAAAGAGAGAAGGGGAAAAAAGGGATTGATTTGATGGCGTCCTCAGTATTTAAACTGGGCTCTTGGACACATCCCAAATGGTGTTTTGACCGATTAGACACTGTCTTAGCTCTGGCTGTTGCTATATTCCTCCTCCCAATTCATAAATCAAATGTTGTCTCATCAGTCACATGGTCCGAGTTTTCCCGCTCTTGCAGAGTATAATTTTGGACATGATTTCTATAACAAGAATATGATACATTTGCTGAGGACATGTTCTGTGAAGACCAGAGGTTAATAAGGAATTTCAGTCTGTTCTTTGTCGTCGAGGTGGGGGAAGTCAATCCAAAGAGCTTGTGATCGTCACTGGTTTACATGTGATGGTCATGCTGTGCATCTCTGACCATTTAATCTTGATTACTTGCCCCCAAAATTGACAATCTCCTTGGAATTGTCAATAAGTGTTCTTTTGTTTAAATGCTGTGAGCTACTCAAAGCTGCTAGTTGGTTCAGGCTTGTGGCGCCAGGATCTGATTTACGAACATCCTGTGTCTTGGGCCTCTGTGGAATTTGGCTCCTCGTGTTCCAACTATATTCTTGATCAAATCTTAAATTGTCTGATTCGGTCTGTTACCCTACAGTAGTGACCGTATATTTTCCCATAATCATTTGCTGTTTACAGTAAAATACTGTATACACCTTTTACAGTATCTTACTGTACATATTACAGTAAAATACTGTTCAAATTACAAAAATCGGTTACAGTGTAGGACCCACATTGGTGAACCCAGGTTGTCTCCCCATGTGGTTCCTAGTTGGGTAATTAATGGGAAATGTGTGCATGGGCTCAAAATGGGCTACACAAGGGACCCTATTTTTTTTATGAAATATTCATGTGCAAACTTAATTAATCCTATATAGCATAATTACATGGATATATAGTGATCATATGTGTCTTTTAAATGATGTTTTGTTGTTGTTTTGACACTTGGATTACTTAATTTAATCAAAATAAAAAAATTCCAACACTCATGCATTTGTACCCAATTTTCCACTGACATAAAATAAATAAAATGCAGCCACTTTAATTGTGCTGACAACTTTCTCGGGAGATCTCACCCCATCGCGAGATCCCATCCCCCATCACCTCAGGCTTGTTCAAGATGCTTAGACACTTCACAGAACGATCGGCGTATGACATCAAACTACCACGAGATACAGCCCTTCCTCGATCTGCATGCAGGACAGATCCCGCGAGATTTCATTCAGCAATTCCCATCCCCCACACGACACGCCCTGAATCGCGCCGGCGCCATTACTAACTGACTACTTTGCTGCAATTTTCCAGAGGAGACGTTTGCCGTCAGTGTATCCAAGGTAGGAATTGCAATTTTAAAACTGAAAATGTACATTGTAAAAATAAATTAAAAAATCGTAATTTTACGGAAAATAACAGATTTTTTCAGGTTGTTTTCTTTTATTTTGAATTGCAGTCAAAACTCTGTCAAATTATCTCTGAATTAACAACTTGGCTGTTATTTTAAGTATTATGACATTAATGACAAATTACAGTAATTCACATTTTTTATACAGAAAAACTACTGTATTTTTATACAGTATGTTTTCTGTTTTCTTAAATTACAAACAAATGTATGTAAAATTACAAAAATAATCTGTAATTAATACATTAACAAAACCATTAGATTATAAAATGGTCAATTGACTGGCAGCAACAGCTGCCAAAGAAAAACCATAAACTTAAAGTAAAATCTCCTTATTTAAATAAGCTGACAAACACTGTTATTTTACAGGTATTTCCTGAATTTTTATGATCAAACACCTTCACTGAAAAACAAAAGACAA
>NW_015667287.1:23535-39310 GCF_001515625.1 Sinocyclocheilus rhinocerous
TTACAGGTAGAATGCAAAATGTTTCAGTACAAGCATTTCAACCAAATGTACACTGTAAAAAAAAAAAATCATAATTTTACAGAAAATAACTGTTTTTTTTTTAGGTTGTTTTCTTTTATTTTGAATTGCAGTCAAAACTCTGTCAAATTATCTCTGAATTAACAACTTGGCTGTTATTTTAAGTATTATGACATTAATGACAAATTACAGTAATTCACATTTTTTATACAGAAAAACTACTGTATTTTTATACAGTATATTTTCTGTTTTCTTAAATTACAAACAAATGTATGTAAAATTACAAAAATAATCTGTAATTAATACATTAACAAAACCATTAGATTATAAAATGGTCAATTGACTGGCAGCAACAGCTGCCAAAGAAAAACCATAAACTTAAAGTAAAATCTCCTTATTTAAATAAGCTGACAAACACTGTTATTTTACAGGTATTTCCTGAATTTTTATGATCAAACACCTTCACTGAAAAACAAAAGACAAGAAATTAACTACTCAGCTGTTATTTTAAGTATGACATTAATGACAAATTGCAGTAATTCAAATTTTTTCTGAATTTTTATGCAGTATTTTTTTCTGTTTTCTTAAATTACATACAAATGTAAAATTGCAAAAATAGTTTAATTGATACAATAACAAAACAGTCAGATGATAAAACGTCAGATGACTGGCAGCAACAGCTGCCAAACAAAAACCATAAAATTTAAGTAAAATCTACTTAAGTAATATGAAAACACTGTTATTTTACAGGTATTTCCTGAATTTTTATGATCAAACACCTTCACTGAAAGACAAAAGACAAGAAAAAAAAAACAGTCAAATGACTGGCAGCACAGGGTGCCAAACAAAAACCTGAAAATTAAAGTAAAATCTGCTTATTTAAACAAGCTGACAACACTGTTAATTTACAGGTATTTCCTAAATTATTACAATCAAACACCTTCACTGTAAAATCAACTAATTAATTAATTAATTAAACGTCACATGACTGTTAGCAACAGCACATTAAACACTAGAGAGAGCGGGAGAAGTAGAGTATTCAGTACATAATTAAAAGGAATTTTGTGGCAAAAACATGGAAAGAATCTGTCGTTTTTATACTATTGTTTACTATATTTATTTGTCGGGTCAGTGTCGTTGTGGGCTTTGGTTATTTTGCTGTTGTAAGCTGTAAGGACCTTTGAAATAACTGAAATCATTTGGCGAAGTGATATGAACATGTAATGCAGTCAAGAGCTGCCTGGAACTACGTTAGCTATGAGTTTTCCTGAAACTAATTGCACACCTTAGAACATTTGTCAGCCAATCAGATTAAAGCATTCAACGGCCCCATAGTAAGATGATTAAAGGGTTAGTTCACCCAAAAATGAAAATTAGGCTGTGTTTTACTCACCCCCGAGGCATCCTAGGTGTATATGACTTTCTTCTTTCAGACGAATCCAGTCGGATTTATATAAAAAATTGTCTTTGATCTTTCTGAGGTTGAACAAAGGCCTTCAGTAGCGAATCGATACGTTTTTGTAAGAAAGATATCCATATTCGAAACGTAATAATCACTTTAATGTAGCTTGCGCCAACAGTTGTACACAGAAGCAGCTCTGAGAGCATGACGTATGAGGTCAGCACGACTGACACAGAAGAGCGTACGCTGCTTGCGTTCAGTGGTTATTCTCCAAAAGAGCGCTACGGTGATGCGGAGAGACACAGAGGAGACGAATTTTGAATAAAGTCGTTATTTTTGTTTTCTTCGCGTACAAAAAGTATTCTCGTCGCTTCATAACGTTATGGTTGAACCACTGATGGCAAATGGACTATTCTGACGATGTCTTTCTTCCTTTTCTGGACCTTGACAGTGTAATTTACTTGGCAGTCTATGGGACAGTAACAAACCTCCCGATTTTCATCCAAAATATCTTAAATTGTGTTCCGAAGACAAACGAAGATTTTACGGGTTTGGAACGACATGGGGGTAAGTGATTAATGACAAAATTTTCATTTTGGGGTGGAGTAACCCTTTAAGGTGTGCCTTTAGCCCCATTGTACCCTACTTTATATTTGCTTGTATGTTTTGAAGCTATATTTACTTGGTTAAATTCTCAACAATTGTTTTGATTTATTATTAATTTGTGATCATTTTTAAAAGTAACCTGCTTATATAATTTAATAAAAATACACAAAAATAAATTTTATATGATTGTGATGCATCGTGATATCGAATTGAATCGAATCGTTGACATGATATGCGTAAACGAATCGAATCGTGAAACCAGTGCTGATTCACACCCCTAGTTTTGATTTGCATTAACGTTGTCAGTTATCTGTTGGGTTGTTTTGTTGTTCAGGATCATCTGTTGGGTTGTGTTGTTGTTCGGGCTCATCTGTTGTGTTGTGTTGTTGTTCGGGCTCATCTGTTGGGTTGTGTTGTTGTTCGGGCTCATCTGTTGGGTTGTGTTGTTGTTCGGGCTCATCTGTTGGGTTGTGTTGTTGTTCGGGCTCATCTGTTGGGTTGTGTTGTTGTTCGGGCTCATCTGTTGGGTTGTGTTGTTGTTCGGGCTCATCTGTTGGGTTGTGTTGTTGTTCGGGCTCATCTGTTGGGTTGTGTTGTTGTTCGGGCTCATCTGTTGGGTTGTGTTGTTGTTCGGGCTCATCTGTTGGGTTGTGTTGTTGTTCGGGCTCATCTGTTGGGTTGTGTTGTTGTTCGGGCTCATCTGTTGGGTTGTGTTGTTGTTCGGGCTCATCTGTTGGGTTGTGTTGTTGTTCGGGCTCATCTGTTGGGTTGTGTTGTTGTTCGGGCTCATCTGTTGGGTTGTGTTGTTGTTCGGGCTCATCTGTTGGGTTGTGTTGTTGTTCGGGCTCATCTGTTGGGTTGTGTTGTTGTTCGGGCTCATCTGTTGGGTTGTGTTGTTGTTCGGGCTCATCTGTTGGGTTGTGTTGTTGTTCGGGCTCATCTGTTGGGTTGTGTTGTTGTTCGGGCTCATCTGTTGGGTTGTGTTGTTGTTCGGGCTCATCTGTTGGGTTGTGTTGTTGTTCGGGCTCATCTGTTGGGTTGTGTTGTTGTTCGGGCTCATCTGTTGGGTTGTGTTGTTGTTCGGGCTCATCTGTTGGGTTGTGTTGTTGTTCGGGCTCATCTGTTGGGTTGTGTTGTTGTTCGGGCTCATCTGTTGGGTTGTGTTGTTGTTCGGGCTCATCTGTTGGGTTGTGTTGTTGTTCGGGCTCATCTGTTGGGTTGTGTTGTTGTTCGGGCTCATCTGTTGGGTTGTGTTGTTGTTCGGGCTCATCTGTTGGGTTGTGTTGTTGTTCGGGCTCATCTGTTGGGTTGTGTTGTTGTTCGGGCTCATCTGTTGGGTTGTGTTGTTGTTCGGGCTCATCTGTTGGGTTGTGTTGTTGTTCGGGCTCATCTGTTGGGTTGTGTTGTTGTTCGGGCTCATCTGTTGGGTTGTGTTGTTGTTCGGGCTCATCTGTTGGGTTGTGTTGTTGTTCGGGCTCATCTGTTGGGTTGTGTTGTTGTTCGGGCTCATCTGTTGGGTTGTGTTGTTGTTCGGGCTCATCTGTTGGGTTGTGTTGTTGTTCGGGCTCATCTGTTGGGTTGTGTTGTTGTTCGGGCTCATCTGTTGGGTTGTGTTGTTGTTCGGGCTCATCTGTTGGGTTGTGTTGTTGTTCGGGCTCATCTGTTGGGTTGTGTTGTTGTTCGGGCTCATCTGTTGGGTTGTGTTGTTGTTCGGGCTCATCTGTTGGGTTGTGTTGTTGTTCGGGCTCATCTGTTGGGTTGTGTTGTTGTTCGGGCTCATCTGTTGGGTTGTGTTGTTGTTCGGGCTCATCTGTTGGGTTGTGTTGTTGTTCGGGCTCATCTGTTGGGTTGTGTTGTTGTTCGGGCTCATCTGTTGGGTTGTGTTGTTGTTCGGGCTCATCTGTTGGGTTGTGTTGTTGTTCGGGCTCATCTGTTGGGTTGTGTTGTTGTTCGGGCTCATCTGTTGGGTTGTGTTGTTGTTCGGGCTCATCTGTTGGGTTGTGTTGTTGTTCGGGCTCATCTGTTGGGTTGTGTTGTTGTTCGGGCTCATCTGTTGGGTTGTGTTGTTGTTCGGGCTCATCTGTTGGGTTGTGTTGTTGTTCGGGCTCATCTGTTGGGTTGTGTTGTTGTTCGGGCTCATCTGTTGGGTTGTGTTGTTGTTCGGGCTCATCTGTTGGGTTGTGTTGTTGTTCGGGCTCATCTGTTGGGTTGTGTTGTTGTTCGGGCTCATCTGTTGGGTTGTGTTGTTGTTCGGGCTCATCTGTTGGGTTGTGTTGTTGTTCGGGCTCATCTGTTGGGTTGTGTTGTTGTTCGGGCTCATCTGTTGGGTTGTGTTGTTGTTCGGGCTCATCTGTTGGGTTGTGTTGTTGTTCGGGCTCATCTGTTGGGTTGTGTTGTTGTTCGGGCTCATCTGTTGGGTTGTGTTGTTGTTCGGGCTCATCTGTTGGGTTGTGTTGTTGTTCGGGCTCATCTGTTGGGTTGTGTTGTTGTTCGGGCTCATCTGTTGGGTTGTGTTGTTGTTCGGGCTCATCTGTTGGGTTGTGTTGTTGTTCGGGCTCATCTGTTGGGTTGTGTTGTTGTTCGGGCTCATCTGTTGGGTTGTGTTGTTGTTCGGGCTCATCTGTTGGGTTGTGTTGTTGTTCGGGCTCATCTGTTGGGTTGTGTTGTTGTTCGGGCTCATCTGTTGGGTTGTGTTGTTGTTCGGGCTCATCTGTTGGGTTGTGTTGTTGTTCGGGCTCATCTGTTGGGTTGTGTTGTTGTTCGGGCTCATCTGTTGGGTTGTGTTGTTGTTCGGGCTCATCTGTTGGGTTGTGTTGTTGTTCGGGCTCATCTGTTGGGTTGTGTTGTTGTTCGGGCTCATCTGTTGGGTTGTGTTGTTGTTCGGGCTCATCTGTTGGGTTGTGTTGTTGTTCGGGCTCATCTGTTGGGTTGTGTTGTTGTTCGGGCTCATCTGTTGGGTTGTGTTGTTGTTCGGGCTCATCTGTTGGGTTGTGTTGTTGTTCGGGCTCATCTGTTGGGTTGTGTTGTTGTTCGGGCTCATCTGTTGGGTTGTGTTGTTGTTCGGGCTCATCTGTTGGGTTGTGTTGTTGTTCGGGCTCATCTGTTGGGTTGTGTTGTTGTTCGGGCTCATCTGTTGGGTTGTGTTGTTGTTCGGGCTCATCTGTTGGGTTGTGTTGTTGTTCGGGCTCATCTGTTGGGTTGTGTTGTTGTTCGGGCTCATCTGTTGGGTTGTGTTGTTGTTCGGGCTCATCTGTTGGGTTGTGTTGTTGTTCGGGCTCATCTGTTGGGTTGTGTTGTTGTTCGGGCTCATCTGTTGGGTTGTGTTGTTGTTCGGGCTCATCTGTTGGGTTGTGTTGTTGTTCGGGCTCATCTGTTGGGTTGTGTTGTTGTTCGGGCTCATCTGTTGGGTTGTGTTGTTGTTCGGGCTCATCTGTTGGGTTGTGTTGTTGTTCGGGCTCATCTGTTGGGTTGTGTTGTTGTTCGGGCTCATCTGTTGGGTTGTGTTGTTGTTCGGGCTCATCTGTTGGGTTGTGTTGTTGTTCGGGCTCATCTGTTGGGTTGTGTTGTTGTTCGGGCTCATCTGTTGGGTTGTGTTGTTGTTCGGGCTCATCTGTTGGGTTGTGTTGTTGTTCGGGCTCATCTGTTGGGTTGTGTTGTTGTTCGGGCTCATCTGTTGGGTTGTGTTGTTGTTCGGGCTCATCTGTTGGGTTGTGTTGTTGTTCGGGCTCATCTGTTGGGTTGTGTTGTTGTTCGGGCTCATCTGTTGGGTTGTGTTGTTGTTCGGGCTCATCTGTTGGGTTGTGTTGTTGTTCGGGCTCATCTGTTGGGTTGTGTTGTTGTTCGGGCTCATCTGTTGGGTTGTGTTGTTGTTCGGGCTCATCTGTTGGGTTGTGTTGTTGTTCGGGCTCATCTGTTGGGTTGTGTTGTTGTTCGGGCTCATCTGTTGGGTTGTGTTGTTGTTCGGGCTCATCTGTTGGGTTGTGTTGTTGTTCGGGCTCATCTGTTGGGTTGTGTTGTTGTTCGGGCTCATCTGTTGGGTTGTGTTGTTGTTCGGGCTCATCTGTTGGGTTGTGTTGTTGTTCGGGCTCATCTGTTGGGTTGTGTTGTTGTTCGGGCTCATCTGTTGGGTTGTGTTGTTGTTCGGGCTCATCTGTTGGGTTGTGTTGTTGTTCGGGCTCATCTGTTGGGTTGTGTTGTTGTTCGGGCTCATCTGTTGGGTTGTGTTGTTGTTCGGGCTCATCTGTTGGGTTGTGTTGTTGTTCGGGCTCATCTGTTGGGTTGTGTTGTTGTTCGGGCTCATCTGTTGGGTTGTGTTGTTGTTCGGGCTCATCTGTTGGGTTGTGTTGTTGTTCGGGCTCATCTGTTGGGTTGTGTTGTTGTTCGGGCTCATCTGTTGGGTTGTGTTGTTGTTCGGGCTCATCTGTTGGGTTGTGTTGTTGTTCGGGCTCATCTGTTGGGTTGTGTTGTTGTTCGGGCTCATCTGTTGGGTTGTGTTGTTGTTCGGGCTCATCTGTTGGGTTGTGTTGTTGTTCGGGCTCATCTGTTGGGTTGTGTTGTTGTTCGGGCTCATCTGTTGGGTTGTGTTGTTGTTCGGGCTCATCTGTTGGGTTGTGTTGTTGTTCGGGCTCATCTGTTGGGTTGTGTTGTTGTTCGGGCTCATCTGTTGGGTTGTGTTGTTGTTCGGGCTCATCTGTTGGGTTGTGTTGTTGTTCGGGCTCATCTGTTGGGTTGTGTTGTTGTTCGGGCTCATCTGTTGGGTTGTGTTGTTGTTCGGGCTCATCTGTTGGGTTGTGTTGTTGTTCGGGCTCATCTGTTGGGTTGTGTTGTTGTTCGGGCTCATCTGTTGGGTTGTGTTGTTGTTCGGGCTCATCTGTTGGGTTGTGTTGTTGTTCGGGCTCATCTGTTGGGTTGTGTTGTTGTTCGGGCTCATCTGTTGGGTTGTGTTGTTGTTCGGGCTCATCTGTTGGGTTGTGTTGTTGTTCGGGCTCATCTGTTGGGTTGTGTTGTTGTTCGGGCTCATCTGTTGGGTTGTGTTGTTGTTCGGGCTCATCTGTTGGGTTGTGTTGTTGTTCGGGCTCATCTGTTGGGTTGTGTTGTTGTTCGGGCTCATCTGTTGGGTTGTGTTGTTGTTCGGGCTCATCTGTTGGGTTGTGTTGTTGTTCGGGCTCATCTGTTGGGTTGTGTTGTTGTTCGGGCTCATCTGTTGGGTTGTGTTGTTGTTCGGGCTCATCTGTTGGGTTGTGTTGTTGTTCGGGCTCATCTGTTGGGTTGTGTTGTTGTTCGGGCTCATCTGTTGGGTTGTGTTGTTGTTCGGGCTCATCTGTTGGGTTGTGTTGTTGTTCGGGCTCATCTGTTGGGTTGTGTTGTTGTTCGGGCTCATCTGTTGGGTTGTGTTGTTGTTCGGGCTCATCTGTTGGGTTGTGTTGTTGTTCGGGCTCATCTGTTGGGTTGTGTTGTTGTTCGGGCTCATCTGTTGGGTTGTGTTGTTGTTCGGGCTCATCTGTTGGGTTGTGTTGTTGTTCGGGCTCATCTGTTGGGTTGTGTTGTTGTTCGGGCTCATCTGTTGGGTTGTGTTGTTGTTCGGGCTCATCTGTTGGGTTGTGTTGTTGTTCGGGCTCATCTGTTGGGTTGTGTTGTTGTTCGGGCTCATCTGTTGGGTTGTGTTGTTGTTCGGGCTCATCTGTTGGGTTGTGTTGTTGTTCGGGCTCATCTGTTGGGTTGTGTTGTTGTTCGGGCTCATCTGTTGGGTTGTGTTGTTGTTCGGGCTCATCTGTTGGGTTGTGTTGTTGTTCGGGCTCATCTGTTGGGTTGTGTTGTTGTTCGGGCTCATCTGTTGGGTTGTGTTGTTGTTCGGGCTCATCTGTTGGGTTGTGTTGTTGTTCGGGCTCATCTGTTGGGTTGTGTTGTTGTTCGGGCTCATCTGTTGGGTTGTGTTGTTGTTCGGGCTCATCTGTTGGGTTGTGTTGTTGTTCGGGCTCATCTGTTGGGTTGTGTTGTTGTTCGGGCTCATCTGTTGGGTTGTGTTGTTGTTCGGGCTCATCTGTTGGGTTGTGTTGTTGTTCGGGCTCATCTGTTGGGTTGTGTTGTTGTTCGGGCTCATCTGTTGGGTTGTGTTGTTGTTCGGGCTCATCTGTTGGGTTGTGTTGTTGTTCGGGCTCATCTGTTGGGTTGTGTTGTTGTTCGGGCTCATCTGTTGGGTTGTGTTGTTGTTCGGGCTCATCTGTTGGGTTGTGTTGTTGTTCGGGCTCATCTGTTGGGTTGTGTTGTTGTTCGGGCTCATCTGTTGGGTTGTGTTGTTGTTCGGGCTCATCTGTTGGGTTGTGTTGTTGTTCGGGCTCATCTGTTGGGTTGTGTTGTTGTTCGGGCTCATCTGTTGGGTTGTGTTGTTGTTCGGGCTCATCTGTTGGGTTGTGTTGTTGTTCGGGCTCATCTGTTGGGTTGTGTTGTTGTTCGGGCTCATCTGTTGGGTTGTGTTGTTGTTCGGGCTCATCTGTTGGGTTGTGTTGTTGTTCGGGCTCATCTGTTGGGTTGTGTTGTTGTTCGGGCTCATCTGTTGGGTTGTGTTGTTGTTCGGGCTCATCTGTTGGGTTGTGTTGTTGTTCGGGCTCATCTGTTGGGTTGTGTTGTTGTTCGGGCTCATCTGTTGGGTTGTGTTGTTGTTCGGGCTCATCTGTTGGGTTGTGTTGTTGTTCGGGCTCATCTGTTGGGTTGTGTTGTTGTTCGGGCTCATCTGTTGGGTTGTGTTGTTGTTCGGGCTCATCTGTTGGGTTGTGTTGTTGTTCGGGCTCATCTGTTGGGTTGTGTTGTTGTTCGGGCTCATCTGTTGGGTTGTGTTGTTGTTCGGGCTCATCTGTTGGGTTGTGTTGTTGTTCGGGCTCATCTGTTGGGTTGTGTTGTTGTTCATGGTTTTATGAATCTGAAAACTTCTGAGCGTACGCAAAACCTAGCTTTTGAGCCTGCGTACACTTTTAGGATGAAATCTACGGAGAGTTTTATAAATGAGACCCCTGGTCACATTTTTACCCCTACAAAAATATGAATTAAAAACATTTATAAATTCTGTGATATAATTTAATACAGTTTGTATTAAATAGTTCAGTGAATTTTCAATGAATGAATTCAATGAATTTCAACCATTCTTACCATTCTTGCTGGGCACCCGCTGCAGCAGGTCGAGCAGAATCTTATTCAGTCGCTCTCTCTGTGCTTCCCTTCTTCCCAGGATTGATGGATGAAGAGGTAAAGGGGAGAGTGAGGATAAGCATGGGGCGTCCAACGCATCCCGCCCTCCTCCTCCCCTCTCTCGGGGGCCCTCATCCGTCTCTCTCCTCTCTACCCTCTCTCCACCCTCCTCTTCTTCGGCCATGTCTTCTTCCTCCCCACCTGTCCTCCTTTCCTGTGATGTGGATAGCTGGGATACAGGGGCGCTGGAGTCCTCCTGCGTGGTCTCCATCTCTCGAGAAGCCGGCAGACAGCCGATCACATGACGCGCTGGGGGAGGGCTCTTCATCGCACGTTGATGCACCTTTGGGCCGCTCACTCTTCCAGGCAGAGCGGCCGCCATTCCTCTTGTAGTTATCCGGCACATAGTGAGGCTGCAGTCAGAGATAACATTTTTAAAAAGTAAGTGGAAGCAACTAGCATGAGTTAATTAGTTATGCGTCAACAATGAAAAAAGCAGACTTCATTTAATCAGATTTACAGACAGTCGATAACGCCAATTCCCATCCCATCTAAAACTGTCAAAATATGAATACAATAAAAAATTATGGGCTATAATTTATGGGTGACTCCCAAAAAGGATCAGTGGTTCAACCGCAATTATACGAAGCTATGAGAAAACTTTTTGTGTGCAAAAGACAAAAAAATAACGACTTTATTCAACAATTTGTCTCCACCTTATTCCCCAAATGTTGCATATTGTTCCCTTACACCTACGAGTAGGTACTGTGGAGGTAGCCTACTCTATATTTACAAATAAGTACGCTGTAAATTCTGTTTAATTACACGGTACATTTCGGGTTGTAATCTAAAGCGTTACCGTTTTTTTATGAATCTTTGCGAATCGCCTTTAATGTGCTAGTTAGCAGATTCCGCTATTATAATCAGTGATGCTGTCTACTCTGGATGCTGCGTAGCATGACACAACAAATCCCCGACAGTGAAGCCTCCTTCTATTTAACACATACTGAGACAAAGGATTTGCATGCGACAAAGATACTGTTGCAAATCAGTTGTACTTTGAATAATCACCTGAACATGCCACAGTCCTGCTCAATCCTGTTTCTTTATAGCGCTGTTTCCTTGAGTTCCTCATTTGGGATCCAGACCTGTGTGATGGCTTCCAGTCAAAGTTCTCTGGACTCCAGACATTATAGTTTATGAGTTGTGAGTGCCCTTTATTGGGAAGGTTTGGGACATTTTTAATGCTCAGTGCTGCGTTTCCAGAACACCAGTGCAGTACGATGCATTGTTGGAGAAACTTACAGTTTTTTAAGATTGTTTACACACTAAAATAAAAATTTCCACACAATTTGCAAAATTCTACTCCAATGAGCAAAACACCTCCACAGATTTGCACAACATTACACACAATGTCTGCTTCACCCTTTTTGCAAAACATTACACACAGTGATTTGTAAAACTCTACACACATTTTCACACCTTAGACACAGATAAGGATTGTGAGGTTACTTCCTTGTCATTACAAAGCCCCGGATTGCCAATGACCACACTAATGAACGAATTGGATAATCACATCCACCAGGTGTGGAAGCACACATGTGCTAATTTGAAAACGCAGCACTCAGGTGTGCTATAAAAGGCAGCAGGTGAGTTCACCTGTCTTCAACAAAAATGGAAGGAGCTAGAAGAAGAAGAAGAAATGTTCCCAAGTCCAGAAACGTAGCAAGGACATCATTAAAATAATCCATGTGACATCAGTGGTTCAACCGCAATTATACGAAGCTATGAGAAAACTTTTTGTGTGCAAAAGACAAAAAAATAACGACTTTATTCAACAATTTGTCTCCACCTTATTCCCCAAATGTTGCATATTGTTCCCTTACACCTACGAGTAGGTACTGTGGAGGTAGCCTACTCTATATTTACAAATAAGTACGCTGTAAATTCTGTTTAGAATGACACGACAAATCCCAACAGTGAAGCCTCCTTCTATTTAGCACATACTGAGACGAAGTTCAAAGGATTTGCATGCGACAAAGATACGGTTGCAAATCAGTTGTACTTTGAATAATCACCTGAACATGCCACCCCTGTTGAAAAAACCAGCATATGCTGGTTAGGTATGTTTTGACGCTGGGATGCTGGTTTATGCTGGTCCTTTGCTGGTCCTTTTGCTGGTTTGTGCTGGGCATCCCCAAACGTTGCATATTGTTCGCTTACACCTACGAGTAGGTACTGTGGAGGTAGCCTACTCTATATTTACAAATAGGTACGCTATAAATTCTGTTTAATCACACGGTTCATTGCAAGTTGTAATCTAAAGCATTGCCATTTTTTTATGAATCTTTACGAATCGCCTTTAATGTGCTAGTTAGCAAAGTCCGCTATTATAATCAGTGATGCTGTCTACTCTGGATGCGGCGCAGCATGACACAACAAATCCCCGATAGTGAAGCCTCCTTCTATTTAGCACATACTGAGACAAAGTTCAAAGGATTTGCATGAGACAAAGATACTGTTGCAAATCAGTTGTACTTTGAATAATCACCTGAGCATGCCACAGTCCTGCTCAATCCTGTTTCTTTATAGTGCTGTTTCCTTGAGTTCCTCATTTGGGATCCAGACCTGTGTGATGGCTTCCAGTCAAAGTTCTCTGGACTCCAGACATTATAGTTTATGAGTTGTGAGTGCCCTTTACTGGGAAGGTTTGTGACATATTTAATGCTCAGTGCTGCGTTTCCAGAACACCAGTGCAGTACGATGCATTGTTGGAGAAACTTTACAAACACACAATGTTCCCCAAACATTCCCATAGGGTTCCCATTTATTTATTTTAGGAACCAAATAAGAACGTTCTAGGAACATTCCCTGTAGGTTCTTTTTTTAATAACCGAAAAAGAACATTCCCTGTAGGTTATTTTTAGGTTTAATTTTATAACAAAGAACCTTTCCAGAACGTTCTGGGAACCAAAAATTGTTAGCTGGGAACTAGCTAGTCACTAAAAGTAAGTACACCCAATGGTACTAGAGCACATATGTACATACACACTCCTTAAAAACGGCCTTTAATTCTCCTAACAAACTAAAAAGTCGTAGAATAAAATTTGTGTATGGAATGAAAGATATAGATTGCAATACATGTTAGCTTGGTTGTTTTGCTCAAGTACATGGTCTATTTTAGGTCTGCGTGTCATACTACCAAGAAGCTCTGCTATAACCACAGGTTGAGAGATGTACTGTAGTTCCATCAGAGGTGTAAACAAGATGAGAAGTGTGAACATTTTGCTAGCCAGACATATTCATGATCATACAGTAGGATAATCCTGTGTTCAATGGTAAACAAACAAACCAAAACCTATTATAAGGCGGTAAAAGCTTTTAATTGGTCATATGTGAATTAGGCCTAGCACACTGTTATACTGTTTAAGATCGCTTGATCTGGAAAGCATTGTCTGTGTACAAACATCTGACAGACGTCTGTAATATGTCAATTTTACATACATCCTAAACCATAAACATCTTAAAGACATCTAATAAATGTCTATTTGACATCTGATGGGAAATGTCCAATAGACGTATTGCAGATGAGCAAACACTCTAAAAAATATGTCTTGCAGTCGTCAAAAAGACGTCTCCATGATGTACGTGTACTATATAGTTAAGACGGACAATTGCTCAGCGGGTTATAGATTAGAATTGGGTGTAACAATGCCGGTGATCTTTGGATGAACTATGTGAAGTTGAAAATAATTGGGTAATCAAGACCTCTTTCACTTTTACGCTAGAATGAACTTAAATGATTGTTCTGAAGATGACGAACAAAGCTTTTATTTACTCATATTTTTACCAAAGTTTGCATTCTGCAAGTAGGCTATTCCAACAATAGATTTTATGGTTTTGTTAACCGTAGTAAAATTGTACATTGACAATATTGGAGATTCTGAATTTTGGGCTCCCCCACACTCTCAGAAAAAAAGGTACAAGATGGTACAAATTGTCACGGAAACACCTGCCTCACCAGCCGAATCAGCCTCCTACACCCGCTCACAATCACCTGATTACTAATCACGGACACCTGCACCCACTTACCACACCAGTCAAATACACACTCACCTCAGTCACTCGTCGGCTGGTCTCAAGATTACAAGCATCTCTGCACGGGTTCCTTGCCTCCCTATCCACCTGTCAAGCCTCGGATTCCTCAGTTCAATAATTAATTTTAATATAAGTAATATCATAATAAACATTAATGTAATGTAATATCATTAATATGAATAATAAAACTGTAAATTACGAATAAAATAACAAATTATTTACCACATTAACATTTATGGGTAACAGAAAGAAATGTCCAGGGGCCTCATTTATAACTGTTGCGTACGCACAAAACCAGCCCTGAAAGAGGCGTACGCCACTTCCTACGCAGAAGTTGGGATTTATAAAAACAAACTTGACTAGAAAATTTGTGCACATGCACGTAAACTCTGACCCAATGCGTACGAACTCCTTTTCCTGGAGTGAGAAAATGAATGAAGTAAAAATAACGATTTCAAGCTCTGTTTTCATGTCGATATATACATTTACATTAAATATTCCACTCTCATTAATGGAGATAAGCACTGAAATGACATAAAGTCCTTTACGCAGAAGTTAAACCAAAATTATATGAATTTAGACATATTTGTAGTGCGCTTATTGATCACTTTTCCTCTTTTAATGACAGCGAGGAGTGCTATAGGTGCACAATAATTTATCTTTAAACACCAGCCGAATCAGCCTCCTACACCCGCTCACAATCACCTGATTACTAATCACGGACACCTGCACCCACTTACCACACCAGTCAAATACACACTCACCTCAGTCACTCGTCGGCTGGTCTCAAGATTACAAGCATCTCTGCACGGGTTCCTTGCCTCCCTATCCACCTGTCAAGCCTCGGATTCCTCAGTTCTCGGCCGAAGGACCAAAGTGCCAACCCCAGATAAGACTGTGTTCTCTGCTTCCATTAATTCCTAAGTTGACTCTTTTCTGTTGGAAGCTCCTCCTAAGTTCCTCTGAATAAACTTCCCGACTTACGTTAACCTGTCTGTTTGCCTCTTTGTCCCGGATGTGACAGAACCTCGGATTCCTCAGTTCTCGGCCGAAGGACCAAAGTGCCAACCCCAGATAAGACTGTGTTCTCTGCTTCCATTAATTCCTAAGTTTGATTCTTTTCTGTTGGAAGCTGCTCCTCAGTTCCTTTTTATAAACTCCCCGACTTACGTTAACCTGTCTGTTTGCCTCTTTGTCCCGGATGTGACAGAAGACCAGCCCATAATTAAACGGATTACAACCCGGACTCATGGATTCTCGGAGCACATCCTCACTGGAACCCTTACCCATCCGGACTGTCACCGCCTCCCCACCCGCCTGTCCCATGGCCCAGCTAGCAAGCTTTTCGGGTGAGGCAGCCTTCTGCAGCGGGTTTTTGTTGCAATGTTCCCTCTACCTGGAGATGCAACCACACCTGTTTGTGACCGAGCGGGCCAAGGTGTCGTTCATTATCTCGTTGCTGTCTGGAAGAGCCTTGCAGTGGGCCGAAGCCTTGTGGACTGCACAGAGCCATGAGAAAATATGTTTTTTAGTGAGAACAATGATCAATGATGTGCACTTACTTCAATATTATGGAGGACAGTGCTGGATTCGGTGTTCGAACGGTCCATTATCCGGATTGAATAGGACCAATGATAATATCTATAGGCTACTGTACAACCGCAGCTGCAAAGAGGTGTTGATGTCGTGTGAAGGCATCTCTACGATATTATGAAAAGTACCGCTGTATTTGAAGGATAGGCTACAACTTGAAGAACACGATAAGATTTACTAACTTTGTTAGTGACGCGCCGAGTCAGACAATTTTACACTGCAATAAATATAGGCCTATCTGTTTCCACTAAAAATCGCTAAAAGGTGTTCACCTTATCAGCAAAACTGCATAAATGTAGTTTGATTTGAAACTCCGGAGCGTCGGGGAATTTCATCTCCTCCCGTACTCTCGCCGGGTTACAAATTCCCCGCTGCAAAAATGCCACGACCTACCAGATCACCACTGTCCAGGGAAAGCCGCTGGGCAAGGGGCTGGTGTGGCACCGCACGCCCGAGGTCGTTCTACGGATTGGATGTTTCCACACCGAACGGATCTCTCTACTGCTGCTGGAGGAGGCCGTCGTGGACATCGTCCTGGGACGCCCCTGGCTCGCCAAACATCAACCCACCATCGCCTGGAAGTCCGGAGACATACTCCAGTGGAGTGCGGAGTGCAAACAGGAGTGCCTCCGAGATCTGCCTATCCCGAGCTCCGTCGGGAACGACCTCCCTGTCTGTTCCACCTCGGTGGAAAGCCCGGATTCATCGCCTGTCACTCCTCCTCCTCCCGAATACCAGGCGTTCCAGGACGTGTTCAGCAAGCTCGCTGCCACTCACCTTCCACCTCACCGGCCATAGGAGGCCTTATTCATCCGGCCATCCACCTCACCCGCAGCGTCGAGCTTCTTCTTCGTGGCCAAAAAGGATAAAAAGGAT
>NW_015667287.1:39509-39589 GCF_001515625.1 Sinocyclocheilus rhinocerous
TACCGGGTCAGGCTTTCCAACTCACCCTCCATATTCCAAAACTTCATGAACGAAATCTTCAGAGACATGCGAGACATGCT
>NW_015667287.1:42120-45425 GCF_001515625.1 Sinocyclocheilus rhinocerous
GGGCTTACGCCAACAGATGGCCATCTACGATGACACCGTGGGGCTCGACAGCTTTCTCCAAAAGGCGGTTCGCATCTCCCAGCACCTAACCGCGTGCCATACAGAATCGCTACCCGCTGCCGCTGCCTCACCCAGCCTCTCCGCTCCAGCACCAGAACCCATGATCACGGATAGCTACCACCTCTCGTCCACGGAACGATCTCGGAGACTCACCCGTGGCCTATGTCTCTATTGTGGATCCCCGGAGCACCAGCTCCGCACCTGTCCCATTCGTCCATCACGCCCAGCGGTGAGTACTATCCAGATCACTCCTGATGTGTCTTGCATGCCTCATATAAATGCTCTTCTAATTTATCACACCCAATCCTTTCCAGTCAAAATCCTCGTGGACTCCGGAGCTTCGGGGAATTTCATCTCCTCCCGTAGTCTCGCCGGGTTCCAAATTCCCCGCTGCAAAAATGCCACGACCTACCAGATCACCACTGTCCAAGGAAAGCCGCTGGGCAAGGGGCTGGTGCGGCACCGCACGCCCGAAGTCGCCCTACGGATTGGATGTTTCCACACCGAACGGATCTCTCTACTGGTGCTGGAGGAGGCCGTCGTGGACATCGTCCTGGGACGCCCCTGGCTCGCCAAACATCAACCCACCATCGCCTGGAAGTCCGGAGAAATACTCAAGTGGAGTGTGGAGTGTAAACAGGAGTGTCTCCGGGATCTGCCTATCCCGATCTCCGTCAGGAACGACCTCCCTGTCTGTTCCACCTCGGTGGAAAGCCGAGATTCATCGCATGTCACTCCTCCTCCCAAATATCAGGTGTTCCAGGACGTGTTCAGCAAGGTCGCTGCCACCCACCTTCCACCTCACCGGCCATGAGACTGTGCCATTGACCTGCTGCCTGGGGCCCAATTACCCAAAGGACACGTCTATCCACTGTCGATCCCGGAGAGAGCCGCTATGGAGGAGTACGTTCAGGAAGCCTTGCAACAGGGGTTCATCCGTCCGTCCACCTCATCCGCAGCGTCGAGCTTCTTCTTCGTGGCCAAGAAAGATGGAGGTCTGAGGCCTTGCATCGATTACCGGGCCCTCAATGACCAGACGGTGAAGTTTGCCTATCCCCTTCCTCTGGTCCCTGCCGCCTTGAAGGAGCTCCGCGGGGCCCTCGTCTTCAGCAAGCTGGACCTAAGGAGTGCCTATAATCTCATCCGCATTCGCAGGGGTGACGAATGGAAAACTGCCTTTGTGACGCCCACCGGGCACTATGAGTACCGGGTCAAGCCCTATGGGCTTTCCAACTCACCCTCCATATTCCAAAACTTTATGAATGAGATCTTCAGATACAAGCTCAACCTGTTCGTCCTCATCTACATAGAATATATCCTCATTTCCTCACCCAATCTCGCAGCACACTGTAGCTATGTCACCCAGGTACTCCAACGCCTCCGCCAACACCACCTGTATCTAAAGGCGGAGAAATGTGAGTTTCACCAATCCACCGTTCACTTCCTGGGCTACATCGTCACCCCTGCAGGGGTGCAAATGGATCAGAGGAAGGTGGATGCCGTTCGGAACTGGCCCCAACCGACTACTATCAATGAGCTGCAGAGATGCTTGGAATTCGCAAATTTCTATCGCCGCTTTATCGCCCACTTCAGCCAGTTGGCGGCACCACTTACCTCTCTCCTCCGACGGAAGGCCAAACTCCTCACCTGGACCCCGGAGGCACACCAGGCCTTCAGTCAGCTCAAACCCGAGGCAGGCCCGCTGGGCTCTGTTCTTTACCCGCTTCCACTTTGTGGTCACGTACCGTCCAGGGACAAGGAATGTCCGAGCGGACGCACTTTCCCGCCAACACCAGCCAGATCCTACCCCCGAAGAACCAGAGCCCATCCTGCCACCTTCCGTCTTCATGTCTCCGATTCAATGGGCCCTCACCGACCAGATCCGTGCCGCCACTCTCACCGAACCCGCTCCGCCGGGAGGTCCAGAGGGGAAGAGCTATGTCCCATCCACCCTGCGTATAACCCTTCTGGACTCCGTTCACACCTCTCCGGGATCGGGACACCCAGGCAGCCGCCGAACCCTCTCGCTCCTCCAGAACCGCTACTGGTGGCCCCACATGGCCCGAGATGTCGCCCGGTATATCAAGGGATGTTCGGTCTGTGCCATCTCCACCACGCCACGTCGTCTGCCCGAAGGGAAACTGGTCCCGCTACCCATCCCTCGCCGGCCCTGGTCCCACCTGGGTGTGGACTTTGCCACTGACTTACCTCCCTCGAACGGATTCACGACCATCCTAGTAGTCGTCGACCGGTTCTCCAAATCCTGCAAATTAATTCTCCTGCGTGGATTACCTACCGCCCTGGAAACCGCCGAAGCCCTCTTTCAGCACGTATTCCGGAACTTCGGTCTCCCCGAAGACATCGTTTCGGACAGAGGCCCTCAGTTCATCTCCAGGGTCTGGCGAGGGTTTTTCCGCCTCCTGGGAGCATCCGTCAGTTTGTCCTCGGGATACCACCCGCAGACCAACGGCCAGACCGAACGGAAGATCCAAGAGATCGGACGGTATCTCCGGGCCTACTGTCATGACCATCAGGACAGCTGGAGCCAGTACCTACCCTGGGCCGAATACGCCCAGAATTCCCTGCGCCAGGAAACCACCGGACTCACCCCGTTTCAATCACTCGGAAGTCCCAGCGGTAGATCACTGGTTCTGTGAGAGGGTATGGGACTCAGCGCATATCCATCTCCAGCGGGCCATCCGGAGGCACAAGGCCAATGCAGACACTCGTCGGTCCGACAATCCCATCTATCAACCAGGGGACCAAGTCTGGTTATCCACCCGGGACATCCGCCTCCGGCGGCCCAGCAGGAAGCTGAGTCCCCGGTACATAGGTCCTTTCCCCGTAGCAAGGCGCATCAACGAAGTCACGTACCAGTTACACCTGCCTGCCCATTACCGGATCTCACCCACCTTTCATGTGTCCTTGCTGAAACCCTTCACTAATCCTCTTCTCCCTCCCTCCACAGAACACGAGGTACCCCCCCTCCGCCCGAGGTCGTCTCCAACGAGACCATCTACAGAGTCAAGGAGATCCGCGAATCCCGGCGGCGAGGCGGCCGGATTCAATACCTCATAGACTGGGAGGGGTACGGTCCTGAGGAGAGATCATGGGCAGACAGAGAGGACATACTGGACCCATCCCTCCTCAATGACTTCCACCAGGCTCATCCTGACCGTCCCGCTCCCAGGGGCTGCGGTCGTCCTCGCCGTCGGGGGGGGGATAATGTCACGGAAACACCTGCC
>NW_015667287.1:45530-56481 GCF_001515625.1 Sinocyclocheilus rhinocerous
AACACCTGCCTCACCAGCCGAATCAGCCTCCTACACCCGCTCACAATCACCTGATTACTAATCACGGACACCTGCACACACTTACCACACCAGTCAAATACACACTCACCTCAGTCACTCGTCGGCTGGTCTCAAGGTTACAAGCATCTCTGTACGGGTTCCTTGCCTCCCTATCCACCTGTCAAGCCTCGGACTCCTCAGTTCTCTGCCGAAGGACCAAAGTGCTGACCCCAGATAAGACTGTGTTCTCTGCTTCCATTAATTCCTAAGTTTGATTCTTTTCTGTTGGAAGCTGCTCCTCAGTTCCTTTTTATAAACTCCCCGACTTACGTTAACCTGTCTGTTTGCCTCTTTGTCCCGGATGTGACACAAATAATGTTCCTCAAAGAACAGTTTTGCAACTTTTCAATAATTGTATCTTTAATGGTTCAGTAAAGACCTCTGATGATACTGTTTGGTACCTTTCAAGGTACAACTGAAATGAAGGTACATAAAAGTTCTCTCGTCAAAGGTACAAATTTACTGTTTCATGCATGATTGGTTGCTGTTTTAACTATTAGGCATAGCAACAAGACTCTGATTGGTCGAAATCGCTGCGGCCGTTACATAATTTTCAAACAGAACAGAGAGCGGGAAGCAGACTACTTTTGCCCTTTAATTAATTTATTAGTATTAAATTATCTCGACTACATGTACAATATGGCGTTTGCTCAACACTGCCCATTGTAACTTAAATATCAACGGTTAACTATTAGGCATGGCAACACAAGACTTGACGGGCCGAAGTCGCAGCAGCCGTTAACGGAATTTTCAAACAGCGGAGAGCGGGAAGCAGTGTGCCCGTCTAGCGCCAGCACAACCAGTACTTCAGCTTCTTTATCGTCTGAGAGGAACTTCATAAGCTAAAGAGAGGCTTGACTCGAATTATCAGACGAAGAAAGGAAGGGATAGCACAGCTTTTTTGAGCTTTTCTTGTAAGTAGTAAGTTACATATACAACAAGTCTGCGTCCTCAGCTGTGAAGCAAGTATCAGTACAAAAATGAGTAAAATTTAAATGTAAATACATTTAAATTTTCCTACTAACATTAAAATGAATAGATACTAACATAGTCTTCTGTGGTCTGTGACACAAACACATCTGAGATTTAATTTGTTTCATGAGCTTTACACTAAAGAAACAAGTCATTCACATTAAATATGATAGAGTCTTGCAGTGAAATATTGTCATTACATATGTGTATTTTGCATTTATATGCAGGTGAAGACTGTGTCTACTGTTGGGGAGGATGCTATTTCATGCCCATGTGAAGACTTTGCAGGACCAGAAGACAACCAGTTAGTCTCTTTTGCTGACAATAATGTTCCTCAAAGAACAGTTTTGCAACTTTTCAATAATTGTATCTTTAATGGTTCAGTAAAGACCTCTGATGATACTGTTTGGTACCTTTCAAGGTACAACTGAAATGAAGGTACATAAAAGTTCTCATGTCAAAGGTACAAATTTACTGTTTCATGCATGATTGGTTGCTGTTTTAACTATTAGGCATAGCAACAAGACTGATTGGTCGAAATCGCTGCGGCCGTTACATAATTTTCAAACAGAACAGAGAGCGGGAAGCAGACTACTTTTGCCCTTTTATCAACAGAAAAGCTCTTTGAGAATGGATAGTAAGTGTTAATCTTGAAGACGATGATATTTAAAGGTGAGTTTTGACAATTTATGTTGATATTAAGTTCACAAGTCGAAAATGTAAATGTTTCAGCTACTCAATGTGAAATTAATGGCTTAAATTCGTTCATGGAGCTATGAGCTCAATGGTTTTAGCCATTTGTATAACGTTACATTTAAAAAAAAAATTAATTAATTTATTAGTATTAAATTATCTCGACTACATGTACAATATGGCGTTTGCTCAACACTGCCCATTGTAACTTAAATATCAACGGTTAACTATTAGGCATGGCAACACAAGACTTGACGGGCCGAAGTCGCAGCAGCCGTTAACGGAATTTTCAAACAGCGGAGAGCGGGAAGCAGTGCGCCCGTCTAGCGCCAGCACAACCAGGACTTCAGCTTCTTTATCGTCAGAGGAACTTCATAAGCTAAAGAGAGGCTTGACTCGGATTATCTGATGAAGAGAGGAGGAAATTCAAAGGTGAGTTTTATGCTTGCTTTTAACTGAATAAAAAAATGATAACACCGTGTCTACACTGGACGCGACAAAGCGACTGTGTCATTTGAACTTTGTGTCAGTACGTCATAAATAGAACACGGCAGCAGTTTACTGTCGGGGAGTGAATAGTGGTTGCTTTAGTTGCCTCTTGACCCTTGACTTTCAAATTTAAGTTTTTCTTTGGCTGTTACAATTGTGTATATTAAACACATATGTGATGGCAAAATACTTATGATAAAATCATGCCATGTTTCTGATTACAATTTTGCTAAAACTGTAGTGCTGTTGTGATTTCTGTATTGTTGCAGTTATATGAGATAACAATGTGGGAAAAACCTTCATAAATGACTTTTATAAATATGGTTCCTAAAGAGATTTCTATTCTGGCACTCATAGACATGAAGAATCAGCATGTGAATCTCAGCAATGGTGGCAAAATATTCTGATAATTTTTATGTAATTTTTGAACGTGACAAAACAAGGCAGTTAAAAAGTCACAACAAAAAATAACAAAAATAAAAGCAAATAGTCAAAATGAAAGAAAATACTAAGACAATGCAGCTGCATAATTTATTCATGTCGCAATGCATGCTGGGAGCCATGGATGAGTTATGATTGGTGCACCCAGAATGCAATGCAACATGAATCTGTCTGATGATTGTCACCATTGTTGAGATTCATATACTGATCCTTGATGTCGGCGTGTCTAAACAGTACAGATGTTCTAAACTATTGTGCAAAGTGTTATTAAAGCTCTTCATATTATTTCATTTAAATGCAGTTGTGACCAATAACGATATGACTCATTACCATTGATGACATCACTGATCCTTGCTTCAACATGACAACTATGTAATTACCAAAGTAACAGCCAATATAATCAAAACACAGTTCCGCCTGGTTTTCTCACCATAACCAATGTGCTTCATAAACATATATACAGCAACCAGAGAACAACTAATGTTAAAAAGTCAAGGGTCAAGAGCCCAACTAAAGCACATGCATATCTCCACAACGGTGACTTCAAATTTTATTATTTTCAATAAACATTAACATCTAAATCTCTGTTAATTCTTAATAAGAAATTTTTAGATGCATGACAAACAACAATTCTAACTGGTTAGTAATGTGTGAAGCTGGTGATGCTGTTTGTGGAGTTGTTCAATCATCTTCTGCTGAGATCTTGAGAGATTTAATGTCTTTTATTATTTCAGTTGATTTCATCTAAGACTGTGGCTGAAGTCAGTTGTAATTCTTGTGTTTCTCTTTTCTTCAGTGATTCTGCTTGTTAACAGCAGCTGTTCATCACTAATGCTCAATCAGCACTTAATTAATCACTTAATTATCTCATTAACTTTAACACTGCTTCAGTGTTACTTTAACACTCTTTTAGAGTGGGACCATATATGCTCCAAGCAGTGTTCATTTAACACTCTGGATTTTACTGTGTAGGTTGTACTGCTCTTCTACCCCCAGGGGCCCAATAGCGCTCCCTGGAAGAGCCAAAAAATGCACATTTCAAATGGCTGTAAATCAGAGTCCAATTAACGTATCAAAGAGAAAATCGCCAGGATTACTGCTTATGCTATGTTGATAAAATAATGCTGGGCACAGTTTTCAGAAATATATGGAAAGGTGGCATAAAGGCATTTTAAATATTGCTCACTGTAAAATACCAAATTTCAGCCTGCCTCTCAAATATATCATAGAGGTTTGCACAATTAACATATTTAGATATCCAGTTTTCCATTAAAGATATTATGTCATTTCGTTAATAAAAAGTTTTAAACTACATTACCCATAAGCCTCTGTCATTCTATCGATGGAATGGGAAAACTTGACGCTGTTATTTGTAGTTCATTGAAGTTATGCTTAGGGTTAGGGTTAGGATCTCGCTAAAGGGGTAATTTCTCTCAACATAGCAACATTTCATTGTTGACTTAATATATTACTAACATGATAATATCAGCAAAACATACTTTTGTAACATGATGCTCTGTTTAATATGGGCTAAAAGATAGTCCAACCACAGACAGTCTTGCGAGTGACAAGGGAAATTCACAGCCAATGACATCCCAGCTGAGCAGCGGCGTCACACTTCCTTTTCCATTTATGGTCATTTATGACAGATGTCTTCCGTTTTTCGGCTGAAGGGATAGATTCGGTTAACAATAAATTAAATGTGCTACCTATTAGATTGTGTTTTATTAACATCTACACCTACCCCTTACAATAATGCAAATACAGTAATTATTGTTGTTCAGCGTGACAAAAATTGGGCAATATTGTTGTGTGCAAGATTCCTCTCATTAAATATAAAAGATAGATTTTATTTTATTTTATTTTTTTGACCAAAGACAAGTGCATTTACTAATCAAATGATGTGCTTCTAACATTTACATTGTAAATTACATTGTGTTTTAAAGTTATACAATCTGTCATTCTATCGATGGAATGGGAAAACTTGACGCTGTTATTTGTAGTTCATTGAAGTTATGCTTAGGGTTAGGGTTAGGATCTCGCTAAAGGGGTAATTTCTCTCAACATAGCAACACTTCATTGTTGACTTAATATATTACTAACATGATAATATCAGCAAAACATACTTTTGTAACATGATGCACTGTTTAATATGGGTTAAAAGACAGTCCAACCACAGACAGTCCTGCGGGTGACAAGGGAAATTCACAGCCAATGACATCACAGCTGAGCAGCGGCATCACACTTCCTTTTCCATTTATGGTCATTTATGACAGATGTCTTCCGTTTTTCGGCTGAAGGGATAGATTCGGTTAACAATAAATTAAATGTGCTACCTATTAGATTGTGTTTTATTAACATCTACACCTACCCCTTACAATAATGCAAATACAGTAATTATTGTTGTTCAGCGTGACAAAAATTGGGCAATATTGTTGTGTGCAAGATTCCTCTCATTAAATATAAAAGATAGATTTTATTTTATTTTATTTTTTTGACCAAAGACAAGTGCATTTACTAATCAAATGATGTGCTTCTAACATTTACATTGTAAATTACATTGTGTTTTAAAGTTATACAATTATTCACTTTTGTGTTTCTGTGATTTGCCATTCTCTACGATTTGAACTCTAGGAATAAAAACTGAAAGAAAAATAAATAAATAAATAACAAAGAAAGCATAATGAACATGCATAGTTTTGTAAGCATTTCCCAGTATTTATTAATATGTCAAACTCATTTAAAGACAAACAAAGTGCCCAAATTACTGCACTGCATCCTCTGTCACCAAGCTCGTTTTTGCCACTATGAAGAATAAAAAAGCAGTTACGTTGTAAACTTTAACTATTTTCAGTATGAAAAAATGCTTTTATTGAAAAACAAAACAGTAAATACAGTATATGTCTTTCAGAGAACACTGGAAACAGATTAATTTTCTTAAAAATTAAATTGACCACGTTTTTCGGCTGAAGGGATAGATTCGGTTAACAATAAATTAAATGTGCTACCTATTAGATTGTGTTTTATTAACATCTACACCTACCCCTTACAATAATGCAAATACAGTAATTATTGTTGTTCAGCGTGACAAAAATTGGGCAATATTGTTGTGTGCAAGATTCCTCTCATTAAATATAAAAGATAGATTTTATTTTATTTTATTTTTTTGACCAAAGACAAGTGCATTTACTAATCAAATGATGTGCTTCTAACATTTACATTGTAAATTACATTGTGTTTTAAAGTTATACAATTATTCACTTTTGTGTTTCTGTGATTTGCCATTCTCTACGATTTGAACTCTAGGAATAAAAACTGAAAGAAAAATAAATAAATAAATAACAAAGAAAGCATAATGAACATGCATAGTTTTGTAAGCATTTCCCAGTATTTATTAATATGTCAAACTCATTTAAAGACAAACAAAGTGCCCAAATTACTGCACTGCATCCTCTGTCACCAAGCTCGTTTTTGCCACTATGAAGAATAAAAAAGCAGTTACGTTGTAAACTTTAACTATTTTCAGTATGAAAAAATGCTTTTATTGAAAAACAAAACAGTAAATACAGTATATGTCTTTCAGAGAACACTGGAAACAGATTTTCTTAAAAATGTTATTGACCAAAAAGTGATACAACACATGATGTAATTCAAACTCACAAAATAACACCATGAAGACACGCATGTCAAGTGTGCAATATCATCTATAAAACTATATCAGCACAGCACCAAATAAACATTGATTGTCCGAACAATGAAAGATAGAGAAAGTGTTCAGGAAAACAAACATCTGCTACATACAAACGCAGAAATATACTTTTGACAATAGCATCATGAATTCACTGCATGACTGGAACTAGGGGATGGCTGTGCATGAATATGTCCTTTACTAAAACTCCTGATGAGAACTGATGCTTTTTAGGATAAAAACATTAGGAAGACACCAAGTAAAGTTTACTGTATGAAGCTTGAAAAATAGAACACAATGCTTTATCAATACGAAAAAGACTATTTTTAACTATTGTTTTCATTACTGGTTCTGTATACAGTATATGGGTTGCTGGAAGGTCAAAATGTATTCATTATAAGCTTATAATTAAAACAAAGTTGCATCTTCTGCAAAAAAAAAACAAACCACTGCAAAGTCTTAACACTGATCCAGGTACCATTTCTGTATGTGTGGGGGATTATACTTTTGACAATAGCATCATGAATTCACTGCATGACTGGAACTAGGGGATGGCTGTGCATGAATATGTCCTTTACTAAAACTCCTGATGAGAACTGATGCTTTTTAGGATAAAAAAACATTAGGAAGACGCCAAGTAAAGTTTACTGTATGAAGCTTGAAAAATAGAACACAATGCTTTATCAATACGAAAAAGACTATTTTTAACTATTGTTTTCATTACTGGTTCTGTATACAGTATATGGGTTGCTGGAAGGTCAAAATGTATTCATTATAAGCTTATAATTAAAACAAAGTTGCATCTTCTGCAAAAAAAAATAAATAATAAAAACTCTGCAAAGTCTTAACACTGATCCAGGTACCATTTCTGTATGTGTGGGGGATAAAGAGTTAAAGAGGTGAGTCCTTGTGCATGATGGAGAAGGACAGCGTTATCTGCAAGTAATCATGTAAGACAGAAAGAAAGGAAATATTATTATATTACATGCAACTTGTTGATTTATACATTACTGTGGGTTTTGCAGCCTCTGTAAAGATGCTGTATAATTAAATGTTAATTGCATCCATTATTAAAAGCAAGTCATTAATAGCAAGCTATATTCATATAAATTATTTTAAACATGATTACATGCTAACAGGACCAAGTGTGTCTGTCTGCGGACTGCAAGACAGGGGCGTAACTTGAACAAGGAGGCGTAACTTGAAGTTGTCCAAATCACACAGAACCACGCGAGAAGTCAAAACGAGATGTTGTCGGGCTGCGTTCGAAACCGCATACTTTCTAAGTTATAAGCACTTAATTTCTTTAAGTACTTACTTACCGAGCGCAGGGATGTAATATAACACTAATAAGCCATTATGATTGTTAATTGTTAGATACAACCATCTTTCCCTGATCTTTTATGTAATTATAAGTTCGGCAATAATAATAATAAAAAAGAGGGACAGGTGCACTAACACCTCATAGCATCGCTAACTCAATCTAGTAAGGTTTTCCTCAGCGTTTGCAATGTCTGCACAAAGGATACGTCGGGCAGCTGCTCGAAGATCTCGCCTTTGGAGAAGACTGTTGATTTTATACTTTAAACATTAAGATTACCCCAGAATGAATTGCATCGTTTGCCCACCCCAACACTTACATGCAATAATAATGATAAATGCTAATAATTACTTTTTTTTTTTTAACTTAAAATGAAAAAATATATACTTTTTTGTCGTGACATAGCTATACATAAATATACACTAGTTGAACAAATGCAGTCGATGTGAATACATTAATTTTCAGTCAAGCAATTAATACATTAATTAATAAAATATTTATATTTTATTTACTGACAACAATAAACATGAATAAATGAGTAAAGGAATGAATAAAAGTAAGCATCACAATAAATACATATACAAGTCAACAACAGATGAAACAAAGCTTAATTCAAACTTATTGTTTTAACAATCATGTATTTACAGATGGTGAATCCCACATCCTACTGCCATCTCAACACAGCTGAGACAGTTCTGCTGCTGCGCTGTGCTTCACAATCTCGCTCTTCTCAATGGGGACATCGTTGAGCAAGAGGATGAGGAAGACCATGATGACGGCTCTCTGAAACACACAACCTAGAAGCAAGAGCAGGGGCACACATGTGGGACAATCTGGCTGCCACTGTATCTGCTCCAAACATCTGTGTGCTGCTTTCCATGAGCACGACTAGCTGTAACACATTTAAACGGAGTTAAACATTTTACAGTTCATGTTGTCAGCTTTCCATTTCTTGCCAAATTTCATGTTTACAATTACATGCATTTTTTGTTGTAGCTTTATTACTTTTGTAGTGGGCTAAACCACTGAACTGGTGAGCAGAAAGTTGCTGGTTCAAAACCACCAGTATGTCCCTGAGCAATCCAGGTTGTTCCAGGGGATTGTAGGTCCCTGTAATAAGAGCACTGTAAATCACTTTGGATAAAAGCTTCATGACATTTTTTGATGATGCTTTTGAAGCTTCTGAAAGTCAGCCTTCATTGTATGAACAGAAACCAGCAGAACAAACTTGACCAAACTCACATCCTCTTTTGGTCATCTCTAGATGCTCTCGCTGACTCTGGGGTCACTGAGGATGAAGAGACCACAGCAGCATCCGGTCCAGATGAGACAGTAAGAGGTGGAGTGATGGAGCATCTCATCCATGGCACTGGACCATTTCCAGGATGCTGCTGTGGACTTCTCCATCCTCACTACTCACAGCAGTCTGCAGACATTTCAGATCCTGCAAAGATGCACAAACACAATACAAAATCAGTAATTTTAACAGCATAATGTCATCTGATTTCTGTACTGGAAGTAACAAAAGTATCTTATTTATATTTTTGTTGCAGGTTTTCCCTTTTTTTCACAAATGCCGCCGTCACCTTGCCTTGCAGATCCTGCTCCACCACAAAAGCTCTGCAGCAAATGCACAGGTAATTGTCTTTAAGATGTATATATGGTTCATGTAAATCCACTTTTGAGACGTATGTGTACTTAATGGAGCTCCCCTGTTAGTTGTGCATTATAAAACGTGTTTTTACAGCAAAATCACAAATATTATGTAGGTCACAGACAGGGTTTAGATTAAGCCGGGATTAGGCCATAGTTCAATTAGGACATTTAAGTAGCTTTTATAAACGTGCCTTGGATAAAAACACTACTGATGTGCATCTTGAGACAAAAAAAAAATATTTTAAGATCAGCCAGTTCAAGTTGCTTTCAGTTAAAACAGCCCAGACATGCATTTTAGTCTGGGACTAGTCTTGACCAGCCTTGTCTGTGAAACCGGGGGATAGCGTCTTTACACCTTTTGCTTATATATTGCTTACTTTACACCTTAGTTTTAATAGATTATTAACTCAATAAACAATACCACTGTATGAAAATAACTTACACACTTAAATTTGAACGGTTATTTCGGAACAAAAAAAATTCTCACCGTTGTCTCTATACAAGCGGCCATCTTGCCAACAACATGTCGTTTTGACATCTCGCGTGGTTCTGTGTGATTTGGACAACTTCAAGTTACGCCTCCTTGTTCAAGATACGCCCCCTTCAAGTTACGTCCCTGTCTTGCAGTCCGCAGACAGACACACTTGGGACTCGGGGGCGGCCTGCAGCGTCAGATCTGGAGCTGTGAACCGCTGAGGGACGCCCCGAGTCTCAGGAAGCATCCTGTTCTTATTACCAAAGCCATCGAGACACATCTGGGCCGAGCTGATTAATCTGGTCCCATGAGTTCTCACGGCTCTCTGTGGAGCTTAATGTGCCACCAGGTTGCTTTTAGTAAGACAGTTACTCGCTGTACTGAACCATCATCCAAAACAACAGAAAAAAAACAACAGAGAAGTGGCACACATCCACACATGCTACATATTTAAATAAAAAACGTTGTGATACATTGCAAATATACAAATGCACAATTACTACATAAATATTAGACACAAAGCATAATTAAGCAAATTCATTAAGTAGCTTAATTCATTTTAGCACAAATTTAGCACTGTATTGACAAATGGGCATCCATGACCAGATTTTTGTATAAACTATATGTATCAGTTACATCAATGTATTATGTTTTAGATTCCCAGATTGTGAACTTTAATATTCATGACAATTCTCACTATTAGCTATGACTTTTCCCTCAGTAAACTAATTTGCTGCTTATAAATAGTTAGTAAGGTAGTTGTTAAGTTTAGGTACACAGTAAAATCCATGCTCGGAGCATATATGGTCCCACTCTAAAAGAGTGTTAAAGTAACACTGAAGCAGTGTTAAAGTTAATGAGATAATTATGTGATTAATTAAGTGCTGATTGAGCATTAGTGATGAACAGCTGCTGTTAACAAGCAGAATCACTGAAGAAAAGAGAAACACAAGAACTACAACTGACTTCAGCCACAGTCTTATGCCGAGTTCACACTGCACGATTTTCAGACTCGTCGGATCGCGGTTGTTTTCACACTGCGTGACTATCTGAGGTAGCATTCAGTTGCTGCTGTGTTCACATTGCACGATGGATCGGCGACAGGGGGGTTCACATTGCATGACTTCACAATAGGAAGAATCGCCGACAGCTCTGT
>NW_015667287.1:57961-59143 GCF_001515625.1 Sinocyclocheilus rhinocerous
ACTGAAATAAAATACATTAAATCTCTCAAGATCTCAGCAGAAGATGATTAATCATCTCCACAAACAGCATCACCAACTTCACACATTACTAACCAGTTTGACTTTTTGTTTGTCATGCGTCTAAAAATGTCTTATTAAGAATTAACAGAGATTTAGATGTTAATGTTTATTGAAAATAACACAATTTGAAGTCACCATTGCGGAGATAAGTGTTTGCTTTAGTTGGGCTCTTGACCCTTGACCTTTTAACATTAGTGATTCTCTGATTGCTGTAACTGTGTTTATGAAGCACATTGGTTATGGTAAGAAAAACCAAGCGAAAATGGGTTTAGATTATATTGGCTGTTTTTTTGATAAATGGCATTGTCGTAGCTGGGTTGACTGATGTCATCAGTGGTATTGTATAATATAGTTTATGATATTGATCACAACTGCATTTTAATGAAATAATATGAAAAACTTTAAAAACACTTTGCACACCAGTTTAGACCATCTGTACTGTTTAGACACACAGACATCAAGAATCAGCATATGAATCTCAACAATGGTGACGATCATCAGACAGATTCATGCTGCAGTGCATTCTGGGTGCACCAATCATAACTCATCCATGGCTCCCAGCATGCATTGCGAAATGAATAAATTATTTATCTGCATTGTCTTAGTATTTTCTTTTATTTTTACTATTTGCTTTTATTTATATTTTTTGTTGACTTTTTACTGCCTTGTTTTGTCACGTTCAAAAATCACATAAAAATTATCAGAATATTTTGTCACCATTGCTGAGATTCACATGCTGATTCTTCATGTCTATGAGTGCCAGAATTGAAACTTCTTTATGAACCATATTTATAAATACAATTTATAAAGTTTTTCTCAATTTTATCTCACATAACTGCAACAATATAGAAAACATAAAAGTACTACAGTTTTAGGCAAATTGCAATCAGAGACTCAGACACATGACATGATTTTTTCATAAGTTCCTTGCCATCACATATGTGTTTAATACACACAATTGTCCCAGCCAAAGAGAGACTTAAATTTAGTAATGTGTGAAGTTAGTGATGCTGTTTGTAGAGTTGTTCAATCATCTTCTGCTGAGATCTTGGTGGATTAAGGGAGCTAAAATATTGTCATGCAGAATAAGGCATTAATATGTGCTTTAAAAGTACTAATAAA
>NW_015667288.1:0-202 GCF_001515625.1 Sinocyclocheilus rhinocerous
CGAGTGGAATCTTCCACCGCGTCCCGAACCCTCGAGGTTGGACGACTGGTTTCTCGGGGTGGCTCGCTGGTTCTCAGGGCCCCACCCCAGTGCCTTTCTTCCCGGAGGTGCATGATGAGCTCACTGGGTCATGGAAGGCACCTTTCACTGCCAGAAACCGCCCCAGTGACTCATCCTCCCTCACCACCCTTGATGGTGGCAC
>NW_015667288.1:691-839 GCF_001515625.1 Sinocyclocheilus rhinocerous
CATCCTGCCCCGGCGTGCAGCTGCTGCCTCCACCCGGCCGCCGGTGGCAGCGCCTCAGTCCGCTCATCGCCGAGGGCGGCCCCCGGTCGCCGCCCCCGCTCCTGCGCAGCATCCGCAGCAGCCTCCAGCAAAGCTGCGCCGTGGAGCC
>NW_015667289.1:0-296 GCF_001515625.1 Sinocyclocheilus rhinocerous
TCCTCTTTAACAAACACCATCTTCACAGAAGCAGATCTCAGTTCATATGATACTTCTCCAGATATTCCTGCTTCAAAACTTAGTCACGACTGTGAGGATGAGAATATTACAGGTATTTACTGACCTGATTCAAAAACTGTATTTTTCTAATTACAGAAACAACATTTCTAACAGTTTGTATTAAGCAGCATCACGACAAAACAACAGCTTCTTCTTCTGAGGTTTAATGGTGTTTGGCAAACAAACGTATATGTTTTAGCGCCACCCGCTGGACTGGAGTCGAGAGGAGGGAAAAT
>NW_015667289.1:485-586 GCF_001515625.1 Sinocyclocheilus rhinocerous
CAACTTTGCAACATGTAGGGTAAATATGGAAATTAAGATAAATGAAAACACGTGACAACCCAGATAGCACACGTACGTCGCGGAGACGTCTGCTAAAGAGC
>NW_015667290.1:0-2941 GCF_001515625.1 Sinocyclocheilus rhinocerous
CTATGTTCTACTGCATTCAAAGAAGGTCTTATTACGTATTCTAGGAAAATTTCCAAAATGTATGTCCAAGTTCCAAATTTTATCCGTGGAGCGAGAGCGCCCAGGTAGATGCTGGTATTGCAAGAGATTTTTGCAACTTTGATGAATTTTCAAGAGCTGACCATTTATCCGAAAGGCCAAAACATTATGTCATATCGTAGAGGAGGCCCTGGAGATTACAAAGAAGCAGTCAACAGGTGGTCAGGTCACATGGCCTTGAAATGAAAAATCTGGAAATATTCTGGAATCCATTCCACAATCAATGTCTTTTTCACTAGGAAGTACTAACAGTGCTCAGTCCAATCAGCCCGCTTCTGCAGCCCCACCATTACCACCTTCTCAGACTGCCTATCCTTTATGTGAAACTCATATTCCGGACCCTGAACCATATTCCGGTGACTTGGGAAAGTGTAAGTCCTTTTTGCTCCAGTGTTCTTTAGTGTTTGGCCAGCGGCCTCAGACATATTCTACTGATCAGTCTAAGATATCATATATTTTGGGACTTTTGCGAGGAAATGCATTAGCATGGGTCACAGCTGTTTGGGACCATCAGAGTGCTCAATTTAATAATTTTTCCTCTTTCACTGCTGAATTAAAGAAGGTTTTTGACCATTCACTTCATGGAAAGGAAGTAGCCAAGCGTTTGCTATCTCTTCGCCAGGGTTCCCGAAGTGTGGCTGAGTTTTCTGTGGAGTTTCACATTATTGCTGCAGAGTCTGGATGGAATGATATTTCTCTCCAGGAGGTGTTTCTTAATGGACTCAATGATCGGATTAAAGATGAACTGGCTGTTAAAGACAGATGTGACTCTCTAGAATCTCTTGTTTCTCTTTCCATAATTCTAGATAACCGTCTGAGAGAACGCCGCAGAGAAAGGGTCAGTCATTCTAACTCCTCAACCTTTCCTCGTTCCACCACCTGGTCTCTGGCTAAGGATGTTACTGAATTACCACCCAGTCCCCATGCTCCCGCAAACTTTACACCAGGGGATGAACCCCTGAAGTTGGGTAGGGCTCATCTTACACCAGCTGAACGTCTCAGGTTAAAGGCAGGTGAATGCATTTATTGTGGTAACCTGGGCCATTTTCTTGCCACTTGCCCTCTTCGGCCAAAAGAAAGGGCTCACCAGTAGATGAGGGGTTACTGGTGAGCCAAACTACCTCTTCCTCTGTGTCTCGGCGTCTGCAATTACAAGCAAGTTTGTGTATTAACCAGCAGTCTCTCTCTTTGTTAGCTCTGGTGGATTCTGGGGCCGATGACAGTTTCCTTGATGCAAAGTTGGCTTCCCAGGCAGGAATTTACACAGTGCCATTGGACTCACCCATTTCAGTTAATGCCTTAGATGGAAAATTCCTGGCACAAATCACTCATTGTACGGTTCCTCTGCTTCTGGTTCTCTCTGGTAATCATCGTGAGTACATTCAACTGAACATTATTTTCTCTCCAACTTCTCTGGTTTTAGGACACACATGGTTGAGACTTCATAATCCACATATTGACTGGTCTTCAGGAAAGGTGATGAATTGGAGTTTACCTTGCCATTCCTCCTGTCTACAGTCTGCCCTTCCACCAGCTGAGGCTGCTGTAGCCGTTTCCATCCCAGAACCTCCTGATCTGTCTAGTATTCCTTCTGAATACCATGATCTTGGTGTTGTCTTCAGTAAGGATCAGGCCCAGACCTTGCCACCCCACCGTCCCTATGACTGCTCAATAGATCTGCTTCCTGGAGCTCCTCTGCCTACTAGTAGACTGTACAACCTCTCTCGACCTGAGAGGGGGGCTATGGAGAAATACATCCATGATTCCCTTGCTGCTGGTCTAATTCGGTCCTCCTCCTCTCCCCTTGGGGCTGGTTTTTTCTTTGTGGCAAAGAAAGATCACACTCTACGTCCTTATATCGATTTCCATGGTCTCAATAACATAACTATTAAGAACAAATATCCCTTACCTCTTATCAACTCCGCATTCGATCTCTTTCATGGAGCCACAGTTTTCACTAAGCTGGACTTGCGAAATGCTTACCATCTGGTCAGAATAAAAGAAGGGGATGAATGGAAGACCGCTTTTAACATGCCCCTTGGACACTTTGAATATCTGGTGATGCCCTTTGGACTTACAAATGCTCCAGCAGTGTTCCAAGCTTTGGTCAATGATGTCCTCAGGGACTTTCTCAACCGCTTCATATTTGTATATCTGGATGACATTTTAATCTTCTCCCACACCATCTCTGAACATATCAGCCATGTTCATCTAGTTCTGCAAAGGCTTCTCGAAAACAAACTGTTTGTAAAAGCGGAGAAGTGTGAATTTCATGTCAGTTCTGTCAACTTCTTGGGATACGTAATTGAGGGCGGGCAGGTGAAGACTGATCCAGAGAAGATCCGGGCAGTGACAGAATGGCCAAAACCTACCACCCTTAAACAGCTGCAACGATTTTTGGGCTTTTCCAATTTTTATCGACGTTTTATTAGGGATTATAGCCGTGTGGCAGCTCCTCTCACCAGCCTCACTTCTTCCTCTATCCCTTTTATGTGGACTCAGGAGGCTAATCAGGCCTTTGTCAAACTGAAAGAACGGTTCACCTCAGCTCCTGTGCTTATTCAGCCAGATCCATCTCGGCAGTTCATCGTGGAAGTGGATGCCTCTGATTCTGGTATAGGAGCTATTTTGTCCCAACGTTCTGCTACAGATCAGAAGCTTCATCTTTGTGCCTTTTTTTCTCGTCGCTTGAACACTGCTGAACGTAATTATGATGTAGGGAACCGGGAACTATTGGCAGTGAAGTTAGCCTTGGAACACTGGAGACATTGGCTTGAGGGAAGTGAACAACCATTTTTGGTATGGACTGACCATAAAAACCTAGCCTACATACAAACTGCTAAGCGTCTAAATCCTAGACAAA
>NW_015667290.1:17916-24233 GCF_001515625.1 Sinocyclocheilus rhinocerous
AATTTTTTTCCTTTTCAACATTGCTGTGAGACATATAAACTGATTATGTTATGGTATGCATTTCTCATGTGCTTATTTCTGAACATCAGGTTTTGCAGTGTGCCCAGTGCCAGTTTAGCAGACATTCCATCAAGCAGGAGCCCAAGTACATCCCAATATGTGTATGTAAGCTTGTTGTCCACAGATGTGCATAGGTTTTGAGATAGGGAAGTCATGAGGTTACAAAATGTAAATGTATTAATGTTGCTATTTTAATTGTAAGGTGGACAAGCCTCTGGAACAGCTGGGCATGAATTTAGTGGGGAAAGTCACCAGGACCAACAATGGAAATGAGTACATTTGTGTCCTGGTTTACTATTACACAAAATAGCCTATGCTATTCTGAATAAATCTGAAGCAGTTGTCTCTCACTGCATTAATTTATTTTACAGGTTTGGGGCACCAAAGATAATTCTTACTGATCAAGGCACAGTGTCTCTTAACCAGGTTCGTAGTTTATTGAATGAAGGAAAGAAAAAATAAATCTGTATCCATGAAAATTTTCATGTTTGCATAGGGTTCTGATTTGTACACAACATTTATGGTATATTTATTTTAATGTATTTTTCACACACCACAAACACTTTTTTAAGCTTTCAGTGCACACATAAATACAACAACAGCAAGGCATATAATAAAAAAAATTAAATAAATGAGCATAAATGAGTATAAGACAGTATAAACCAGAATAGCCAAAGTCTTAAGCATCACATTGAAATCGGTAATACATTTGATTGGAAAAAATAAGCGGAATTAAATTTCAAGTTGAAAAACCTCTCTTCTTAAAACTATTTTAAAGTTTCTGATTAAAGACGGTATTTTGAACCATTTGACTTGCCGTACATTCAGTTGAGCTTCTTGCACACGCTAGTTCTGATCGTACGTATGGTAACTCGGCAACTACGCAAGAATTGTAGTATGGTTGCGTAAAGGGAAACGGACATTCCGAGGGGAACAGAATCGGCTGCTACACGGGTACACACCGGTACGCAGTATCGGCACTTCTATATTTTAGCCTTTAGACTAGAGTACCTGCACTTTTTTGTGCGTACCGGCACTTCTGACATGTTGCCGGTACTCAGAGTAAAAGCGTCAGGGTCTGGGTGATTATATGATCCCATATGATTAGAAAGGACACTATATAAATCACACTACCCAGGCGAGATCACCTCTCATCTCGACCAATCACGTGAATTAATGCAAGCGGAGTGTGTGGGGCGCGAGAGCATGTCAGGGGATTTTATTCAATTATTGATTGATTGATTGTGGCACTATACATACATTGTGAGTTATTAAAAAGTACTTATTTATTTAATATAGAATCAGTACTTTATAATGAAAATAATATCTTAAAATGAAAATAAGCAGGCTTTTGCGATCACATCATTTTAATCCGCTAAACTCCTGGAAAGTCCAAGGATCCAGTAAAACAGCGCTAATGCAGGGAAAACACGGCCGATTTCATCAGCGATTGCGGAGAGAATAGTGACTTTCGTCCAGACCTCAGTAAAATTATTATTTTCAGCGTGTATTTGGCTTAAAGGGGTCATATGATGCTGCTAAAAAGAACATTATTTTGTGTATTTGGTGTAATTAAATGTGTTTATGCGGTTTAAAGTAAAAAAAAACACATTATTTTCCACATACTGTCTAATATTTTCTAATGGAGCTAGCATGAACTAACAATAAATAGTTGTATTTTTATTAATCAACCTTAACAAATAATATTAATAACTACAATAGTTAGCTATTGTACATTTTTAGTTAATGTTAACCTGCTTTAACTAAAGTTAACTAATGGGACTTTATTGTAAAGTGTTACCTAATGTTCTTTCGTTCACTCTAATCTTGAAACACTTAAAGTCTTTCTTTAGTAAAAGATCTTTAATAAAGTTATTTAACAGGAGGACAACACTTTTTTTTTTTACTTACTAAATTATATATTGCGATAAAACCATATACCATGATAAAAGCTTCAAAGACTATTGTACATGCATGTACATAGAAATTAATATGACTATAAATAATTACATAATTAGCCTATTAAATAGAGTCTGAAGCAAAATTATTTAAAAACCTTGTGTACTTTCTGTATTCTGATAAATTAAATAATTGTGTTAGTAAATGTCTGCTTATATCCCCTTATTAAGATAAAACACATTATTTGAAAAATATGCATTGCGCCCCTAAATATTTTTAATGTGCTCCTAAATTTTTCAACTTAAGAGCACATGAAAAATATTTTTCAACTTGGGAGCACATGTGCTCCTTGGGAAAAAGGTAAGCGTCAAGCCCTGGAGTGTCCTGAAATTACCTCCGTATCCATGAGGCACCTATAGAGATAGATTTCCTGTGTTTATGTGGCTGCATTGTATTTATGACGAGATTAATCCCTGTGAACGGATATCCGACTGGGGAAACCCTGCCAGGCCTTTCCCTTGACCTCTCCACAAACCTGGGTTACCTGGTTACACAATCAGCTGAAAGAATCCTTTCCCTAACAACAGGTAAACTCTGAATTAAATTTAAAGTCCGCATGAAATCAAAATTGACTTTATTTACTTTACTAGCGCACATTGCTAGTCTTGATGTGAACAATTAATCTGTGCAAGTTAATCCGCTGAAAAAAATAGTTTGTTTTGGTAATCTTTAATCAAAATCTGAACATTTACTTCCGCTCTGGAATGGCATTCCTTCTCTGATGACTTCAGTTTGATGGCTTGGGCAGAATATCCTTAAACACACCCCTCCCAACCGTTAGTTTGCTATGAGTGAGAGACAGAGAGGAGGAGCGCAAAAATAAAACCATGCCCTCTATTCAATATTCCGTTTCAGCTGGAAACATGTCACTACACTGAAATAAAGTCGGCAGCAACTTCCGGTTCACACACACTTTAATAGATAGATTTTGTCCAGCGTCTAGTGTTAAACGTCTAATCTCCTGTGCTACGTGTGTGTTCCCTTGTTTGAAGTATTAAAGATTGTTTCTTCATCGATACTCCTAAGTCTCCTCGCTCCTTCGCTCCTCGTTCCTACACAGTAGGCAGCGCGTGACAGAACAATAGACCTGCAAACAGTGATGGAAACTGCCGCAAGATTCGCCGCCCTAGCCCGTAAGGATCTTCCCTTTGTGGAATTCGCCCGGGAATTCTGCGGGCTCGCGGCGATGACGGCATTGGATGATGCCACGCTGAATTCGCTGTTCTGGATTGGGGCCAACTACCATCGCCCTGTGGACCTCACAGACACCACTGGACTGAGCTGGAGGGAAGGTATTCTCCGGTGTCTGGAGAGTGTCCAGCCCCGATTCAGAACCAGCCCGCCAGCCTCTCCAACGTCAAGCCCGCCGGCGGCTCGGAAGTCGAGGCCACCGGACGCAGCACTCTCAAGCCCGCTGGCAGCTCTGCAGACAAGCCCACCGGCCGCTCCGCAGTCAAGCCCGCCGGCCGTTCCGTTGTCAAGCCCGCCGGCCAATTCACTCCCAAGCCCTCAGCTGACGGCAACCTGCTGCTTAACCCCAAATCAGAGGAGGAATATGCAGAGGAAAAGACTGTTGGCTCCAGACCCTGAGTCCGCTCCAGTGTCAGCTCCAGCCCCTGAGTCCGCTCCAGAAAGGGCTCCAGTTCCCACGTCCAGCTCAGAGAGGGCTCCAGTTTCCACGTCCAGCTCAGAGAGAGACTCTTTTCCCAAGTCCACCCCAGAGAGGGCTCCTGTTCCCACGTTAAGAGAGGGGGGAGTAATGTCATGCCCATGGACGGTTTTGTGTTTGTTTTCCTCTCCCACGTGCTCCATGACCTAGTTTTTCCCTTGTGTTAATTATGTTTATTGGGTCCAGGTGTGTCTTGTTAATTCCCTCGTTCAGTTCGTAGTATTTATGCCCTGTGTTTTCCTTTGTCCAGCGTCTAGTGTTAAACATCTAATCTCCTGTGCTATGTGTGTGTTCCCTTGTTTGAAGTATTAAAGGGGTCATATGATGTTGCTAAAAAGAACATTGTTTTGTGTATTTGGTGCCGCCCCTCTCGTCACATATACGTTCAAATTAAATTGGCTTAATCGTTTTAAAAAAAAAAATAAAGATTCGATTTGGAACATTTTCCCACAACAAGCTTTTTCACATATCGGAGGTATAAAATTCTTATTGATGTGCAATTACAACATATCAAAAATCATCAAAATAATACAAAAATCAAAATCATATCAAACTTTAAAATTTCCACCAACAGGTATTTTTAGCATGGGTTTTAATATATAAACATAACTTCACCCCCAATAAATTCTTACAATCAAAACATTCTATACAAAAATAGAACTTTATGTTTTGATCAGTGGTTTAATAACGGTTTACTTTTAGTACTTCAGCTATTTAACACCAAAGGATTATTAATGACAGAATTTCTTTTAGAATACAAGATACCAGTTACCCCTAAAGAATTTGCCATAGTTATGGGAGTGATACCAACAGGATTCTGTATGCTTTTTAAAAATTGTGTTTATTCTCCTCCTACAATTACTTCTTTTCCTGAGCCAACTGAAACCCCATTAGGTAAAATGTGTTTTTCAGAGAAAAGAAAAAAAAAAGATAGAAATTATAAAGTTAGATCTCTTTTTCTAGAAGATACTATTTCTGCATCTCCTGCAATCTATTACTGGAATAATTAATGAAAAAAAATTATAATTGGAAAAATATTTGGTCCTTACATCAATGATATTTTCTTACTAATAAGTGTCTTTTAAAATAATAAATAAATTTTACCCTGTTAAATATTTTATGACTAAATATAAAACTAATATTGATACTCATTCAAGATGCTCATTTTGCCATATTCAAACAGAAATTTTAATTTCATTTATTTTGGTCATGTTTTTATACTGAACAACTATGGAACATAATAATTTATAATACATTTATATATATATTTTAATTATAAATTTTATTATATTTAATTTTATTATAAATGTATTTTATTTTCTTGGCAAATGTTATATCCATAAATGTAAGATTCACTAACAACAAACCAATTTTCCTTTTTCTGTATTTTCTTTTTTAGTTTAAATAACTAATACTATTTCATCCTAAATAAATAAGAAAGCAAGGACAACGACTTTAATTTGTAATGATTTTAATTTGCATCTAAATGATGTATAAATGAATATCCTACCCTCATTGTTCTGTCACTTCGGTCTAGTGTAATTCATGGTTTTGTGACAGAGCCCTGACACTCGCGTCATGTCATTGTTTTCATGTGAGCGTGCGGCTTCGAGAGTGCTCGAGCCGTGCGCTCTCGTCTGCGTGTACTGTTTCATGTTGGAGCGTGGTGTTCAGATCCCGGCACGTGTGAACACGCGGCTTATGAGTTTTCTCATTAGCTGCGTGTTCGTGTTTTGTTTTGTGTGAGCACATGGCTTTTGTCTTTGTTTCCTGTGTGCCATGTGCTCTCATGTCAATTGTCTTGACCCCACCCATCTTGTTACCTGATTATTGGTTAATTTGCCCCACATGTGTTCCCTCGTTACCCTCCTCATTTGCTCTCCATTTATTCTCCTTGTGTTTGCAGTCCTGGGCCAGTTCGTCATCGTATCTCTCTGGATGTGTCGTGTCCAGATCCTGCCTTGCCAGCCTGTTTTTCCCCCACGGGGTAGTTTTTGTTGTTTATTTTGTTTTATTTGAATAAAAAGCCCTTATTTCCTGCAATATTGAGTCCTCGCCTCATCCCTTCATCCCCAACCCTGACAGTACGAACTGGCCAAAATGAGGACTCAGCAGAAGAAGGGTTTGCGTCGTCCACCAGCCTCCACTCTCTCCAGCCCCCACTACCAGCGCATGCTCCAATTTAAGACCTTGAGCTCCCTCCGTCAACAGGGGGCTGACGTGAGGAATTTTGCCCTGGAGTTCAGCGGTGCTGCAGAGGGGTTGGGGTTTAATGATGCGGCCCTCAAGGACCTCTTTAATTACGCCATTGATGAGCCCCTCAATTGGTGGAGAATGAGGGGGCTGGATCACCTGACGTTTGGGGGATTTGTGGAGTTTTTGGCACGTTCCCAAGCTGACGAAGCTGCTGCTCCCTCAGAGGCGGCTGATGAAGCGGCAGCTCCCCCAGAGGCGGCCGACGATGCTTCATTGCCCTGCTCTTGGGAACGGAGGAGGGGGAGGAGGAAGAATGGGTCCGCCTCACCGCCCCTAGAGACGGCCGAAGAGGCTGCAGCTCCCCCTGAGGTGGCCGAAGAGGTCGTAGCGCCCCTGGTGGTGGCCGAGGAGGCCGCAGCACCCCCGGTGGTGC
>NW_015667290.1:24812-47459 GCF_001515625.1 Sinocyclocheilus rhinocerous
GGCACTCATGTCTTGTTGCGTTTCGGTTTCGTGTCGGGGTCCGGACACTCGCGCTCCATGTTCTGTCTGGTTGTGTGAGCGTGCGGTCTCGAGTTCGCTCGGCCGTGCGCTCTTCTGTCCACGTGTGTTGTGTTTTGTGTAGCACGCGGTTTGTGTTCAGCCGCGTGCTTTTTCTTGTTGTCTTGTGTGAACACGCGGCTTATGAGTTCTCATTAGCTGCGTGTTCGTGTCTTTTTGTTCAAGCACATGGCTTGTGATTGTTTTGCTGGCCATGTGCTTGTATTTTGTTTTGTGTGAGCACATGGCTTTTGTCTTTGTTTCCTGTGTGCCATATGCTCTCATGTCAATTGTCTTGACCCCACCCATCTTGTTACCTGATTATTGGTTAATTTGCCCCACATGTGTTCCCTCGTTACCCTCCTCATTTGCTCTCCATTTATTCTCCTTGTGTTTGCAGTACCGGGCCAGTTCGTCATCGTATCTCCCTGGATGTGTCTGTCGTGTCGTGTCCAGATCCTGCCTTGCCTAGCCTTGCCAGCCTGTTTTTCCCACACGGGGTAGTTTTTGTTGTTTGTTTTGTTTTATTTGAATAAAAAGCCCTTATTTCCTGCAGTTGAGTCCTCGCCTCATCCCTTCATCCCCAACCCTGACACATGGTTTAATTTTTTTTTCTCTTTTTTCGTTAGCTTTTCTTCTTTCTCCATTGTTATATCTTACCAATCATTATTTATTTAATTTTTCTTTCCTTTGTGTTCTGATGAAATTATAAATGTTGATACATTTTTTTTTATTGTATACGAAGTTATATGCCATTAATGTCATCTCTGTTCTGTTTATAATAATAACAATAATAATAATAATGACAAACCGCTCTCATATTCTCGTGTTGACATTTTCTGCACGATCGGCACATTCCGCCACCTGTTTCATTTTACTCACTTTCGCCTTTCTTCTTTTATCAGTTCGGGTTCACACAATGGTGTATTTCTGACTGCTTGTCATGCTTTTCATTCGTATTACTTTTCCAGCACTATCATTTTAATTCTTTCTGGATTATATTTCCATATTTTAACGTTGCATGTTCTACAGTTTTCACCCCCACTGTTATCAGATTGAACCGGAAGAGCCTGCTCGCACCTTCCAGGGTCAGACGTTGCTAAGAGACCAATGCAAGCTTACAACATGTGCAAGTGGAGCAGAACTTGCGCTGCTGTAAATATGCATGGGAAACTTACGCGCAGCCAGTTATAACGTATCCCATACAACTTAATTCACAAATCAAAACAGGACATTCACTTCACAGACAATAGCAAATTACTAGTTAGCTAGGCTAGAATTACACCATTAATTCATATGCAATTGCATCACTTTAATGACTTTAATGATATGCGATAGTTACAAGAAGGCCCTAATTTGTAGAAATGAGAAGCATTGCTCAAATCACCATTAAAAATAAATATACTGTAGCGAGATTTCTTCGTCACCCAGTTTTAATATCACTGCCAGTGGGATTTCTTCGCCACACAGATATTCATGCCACTAATCTGAGATTTCTTTGTCAGAGAAACTGAAAGTGGGGATTTCTTCACCCAAGAACAAATTAATTTATTCTGGTACCAAATATACAGGCTGCTAATCTGAGATTTCTTTGTCAGAGAAGGCTTACGCTGTACTAACAACAGAAATTAGGATTTCTTTGCTAATATCAGGTTAGTTTTGTATCGTACTATTTAAACATGCATTATAGCCTTGAAAAACTTTTTATTCTGTGCACACGCACATTCAAGCTATAGTTTATCTGAGTTTATCAGAAGCTGGTATGCATGTGTAAGACGTTAATAAAATCCATGAGACAAACACACAAGCCTGATACTGAGTCCGCTTGCAAATAATGTTTAAAACGATGCCTGCATTGTCCACCACAATATGTAGCAAATTAGCTCAAAAGGTAAATGTATATAAATGATTACAATTAATTACAATTATTTGCCTCAGCAGCCAGTAGTAGCTGAGGCAGAATTAATATTACAATCAACTAATCTGTTCGTCCAGCGAACATTCAATATAATTTCATATCAAATCTAAGAAAGGATATTTTTGTGGCCACAGAAAACAAATTTCTTACAGTAGTAATGCATTAGAGCATGTAGCTATAGATCAGATTGTTAAAGGGACACTATTCACAAGTGGTGGCAGAACCAGAAACTCATGTAAATTGTGCACAAATATTTTATTAACTAAACACTAACACATAACTAATCTAAACAAACAAACATACAATCACTCATACATGGGGGAGTTGAAGTGGTTGAATGAAACCATTAGAGAAACCAGAGAATGCAGCTATGGAAAATGAGTCAGTTAACCATCTGAGTAAAACCATCAGCACCATTTTACAATGGGGTCTACAGCTTATCCTAAACCTCAGTTTTGTTTAATTAAATGTACGATACTTGCATTGCCTTGGCCATTGAATGAACATCTTGATGCAGTGTCAGATGAAAGTGTTGATGGTTGGATGTTCGGTGGTGTTGGAGTCGCGATCACGTTCTTCCGGGTTTGAAGAGTGATGAACTCCAAACGATGTTATTCTGACTCAGTGGTGGTCGGGAGATTTTTCTCTCAGATGGAAAGTGAAGACATGGCTGTAGTCGTGGCCTGCCAGGTGCGGCTGCATCGGCTCAGCGGAAGACGGGAAGGTGATGAGAGGGAGAGCCAAGAGAGAAGAGCCAAAAACCAAAAGCTAAAAACTAGGCAGGTCACTGATGTGAGGGCTTTTAAGTTCTTTGGGGGTCACACCTCTGGAGGATCAAAGAGCCAATGGTGTCTTGAACATTTGGAGGGAAAGTTTACGACTCTTTGTCTTTGAGCATGGTGTTTTGCAAATGTAACTGAATTAGGTGTTGATGCAAAACTATTAAAGATTCTTAGAACACTAACATGTTGCATGGGTATCAACATATACTATATACTCTCATTTAGATCATAAAATACGAACTCATAGATACCAAACATGGTATAGGTGAGGTTATATTAATTAGTGATCTTTCATAACGCATGCATAAAACAGTATACAATACAAAATACAATATACAAGAACAGTAAAAATATACACAATGACCTGAGGATATGAGTGTTCATTCAAAGAAAGGTTTGTCTATGAATTAATTAGAGCAGAGTCCATTTCTATGCACATTATGTTTCTTTCCTATGAGGAAAATGAGTGAAAGCTGCTTTGCCCACATTCCTTTGAGCAATAAAACCAGTGCTATCAGATGATTTGTCTTTGGTTGCCATGGAACCAGAGGCCTGTTCTGCCTTTTTGAGGTGTTAATTGCATTTCGGGGGAAGGGTCCATAGACCCTCATAGTTGGCTTGTTTGTTGGGTGAGGGGTGTTAGGGATTATTTGTTGAATATAACAAATAATTGTGTGTCTGATTGGTCCACATGCTAAATACAAAATATTCACTGAGATCAGCTGCACTTTGACATGTAAATTTAAATTGAACATTTGCAATGTTATGTAATCAGTATAAACATTTAGATGAATAAATATGTTGGATCGTTAATAAAACAATAAAGCATCTCTTCAAATACAATCTCTTTGTTGTCTTTGGTCTAACAGGGTTCATTCTATATTTTTTGCCAAGCAATAAGCTATAAAGGCTTTATTGATGCGAACCTGTCCTGTACTCGGCCCGGTTCCTTTGGTCTCTGGATGAAAGGAGCTCCCCCACAACTTAAGCAAAGGTTGACTGTGCCATGGCTTGTGGCTCCCTGCAGTGGGCAAAACCATTGAACTTGTAGGGAAGTTGAGTTGTATGCAAAATGTTTGCTTCTGATTAATCTAATAGGAAGTGTTTCTAGTCTTCTCAGGGACATATAACATGGTGAATGATAACTGTATATACATAGCAAAAAGCAATGGACCCAAATTAGATCCTTGCGGAACACCAGTTGATGTACCTAAATCATTGGATTGGTGATTTTGTACTCTAACACACTGAAATCTATCTGATAGATATGACTCTATCCAGTTAAGTGTATGTAATGATAAATTAAAACAAGATAACTTAGACATAGGGATTCTATGATTAACAGTGTCAAAGGCTTTCTTTAAATCAAGGAACATGGCTCCAACTACACCACCTTTATCTAAGAAAGTTTTAATATTTTCTATAAAAAAACAATTTGCGGTTTCCGTTGAGTATTTTGCTCTAAAACCAAACTGCATTGGATGCAATGAAAATGAACTACTACTCAAGTAACTGCTAATCTGTTTTGCAACTAATTTCTCCATAACCTTTGAAACAGTGGGTACAATACTAATTGGCCTATAATTATCAATAGATAGGGGATCTCCACTTTTGAATATTGGAACAACAATCGCCAACTTCCAAACACTTGGGAATTTTCCCTGAGAAATTGAAAGGTTAATAACTTTACTCTACTTCTCTACTTCTGCCATAATTTGCTGATTGTCTTCTTTAAAAAGAGACCACCCTTAGGTCTGTATTCAAAGCGTTCATGAATTATAATAATTTAAGTTTGGATAGTGCACTTTCACATCTATGTTCAAAAATGGGGGGTGACAGGTAAGAGGTTAATAGCAAGGAGACAAAATACTTTGGTAACACTTTATAATAACTTTCATTAATAAATCATTAACAAACATATAATGCTTATTGGATCATTAGTTAATATATATTCAAAGAGTTAGAAACGTGAGATAATGTGTTTTTTAATGTTTGCTAATAAACTTATTAAACATTAGATAATGTTCAATCAAATCATTATTTCATGTAAGTTAAAATGCTAACAAATGTCATTAAACTTTCGATTCCATATGATCAAGCACTTATTGAAAATCTACAAATGATTTTAACAGATGTTATAAAATCATTAAAAGCTTGTGTTAAAGCTTGTAAATTTGCTGCTATTGAGGTGTGATACCGGTAAGGTTAGGGACAGGTTTGGTGGTATGGGTAGGTTTAAGGGTTGGTTAAAGGGTCAACAATGTACAGGGGTCAATTTGATTACTATAAGGGAACAGGTTTCAATCTGTTTATATTATATTGTTTTGATAAATTAACAAGTATTTTCTTTTAAAAAACGATTTGTTTTCCCCTGTTTATTTATGTTTCAAGGAATATCCTGTTTAATGCTATACTGAAGGGTAGTATACTAATGTGAGGCAATACATTTTTTTTTTATGTAATTAACAAACCTTGTTTCATTAGCTAAAAGTCCAATGCCCATAAAGATACTAAATGATTAGTAATCGTTTACCAACATTTACAAATGATGAATAGTTTCAACTTTAGATTGGTTACTGCAAAAACATGAACAAATGATTAAAGACGTGTGAATAGGGTGAATTCAGGTTTTTCGGGACACTTTTTGCCATTGAGATGACTGCTCATAAAGGTATTAATGATTAGTAAACATTTGCAAATGATGAATTGTTTCCACTTTAGATTGGGTACTGCAAAAACATGAACAAATAATTAATAGATTATTTGTTTAGATGTGTAAATAGAGGTCTACAGAACAAAGACCAACAAATTAAGATCATATGAACTGAAAATTTACTGACATTTGTAAGCATTTCAATTTACATTAAATAATCATATGTTAATCATTAGGTAATGTTTAGTAAGTTCATTAGTAAACAATAGCAATAATCTCATATTTCTAGCTATGTGAATATATATTAACTAATGATCTGTTACACATTATATAATGTTTGTTAATGATTTATAAATGAAAGTTATTATAAAGTGTTACCAATACTTTTTGTAAATACTTTTCCTAAAAAGATTAATATATTATTGTTTCTGATGAACAGTGTGTGATTGTGTGTGTGGCTGGTGGAGCTGCCTTTTCTTATCTTAAACAAACCTGGTCACACATCCCACATTGCTACAGCACTTTCCTATCCAAACAGTCCCACACAACCGCTTGGGATGAGACAGTTATGAAATAGAGTTCGAAAGTGTATGAAAAATGTCTGTAGTTAATAATGCGATGGATTGTTGGAAAAAAATAAAATCAGTGCTATGCAAACACTATCATCTAATGGCTTAACAAGGTTTTTTGTTTGTTTTTCCATAAACAGAAGATGTTTGTTTTGTTTGTTTTTACATATTTTATATTTTCTTAACCCTCCTGTAATATCTAGGGTCAAATTGACCCCAAGTCATCTCTGATGACAAATACGATCATTTATTTTATTTTATTTTACTGTTACATAAGGTCAAATTTAGTCTGTTAGTCTCTTATTAAGCAAATTAGTACTTCTAAATACAATATAATAAAGTGTTTACAAACACAGCACACACATTTGTACCAGTGTGATTAATAAAGCATCACTTTCATAGACAATAAATGTAAATGTATTCATATAAAATAGCCAGCTTGGGAATATATCAGATATGTTTTGAGTTATTTTCATATTATTTTCCCATGCCTCCAGAAGCTAGACTGCATAGGTTAAGCTTATGGGTCTGTCATGTGATGAACGAACGACTCAAACATGAAGACTCGAGAGATGAACTAATCAATTCTCTTTCCGGCTCAGACTGCATAGGTTAAGCTTATGGGTCTGTCACGTGATGAATGAACGACTCTAAAAACCTGAAGACTCGAGATATGAACTAATTAATTCTCTTTCCGGCTCAGACTGCATTGGCTGAGCTTATGGGGCTGTCACGTGATGAACGAACGACTTGAAAAATCCAAAGACACGAGAGATGAACTAATCAATTCCCTTTCTGGCTCAGACTGCATTGGTTAAGCTTATGGGGCTGTCACATGATGAACGACCGACTCTAAAAACCTGAAGACTAGAAACAGGTGAATTACTGAATTACTAATTCCAGTACAGAACCTATAGGATGTTGCGCATGCGCGACTGAACGAATCACTCCCCGAAACGTCTCGTTCTTCCCGAGTCACATTAAAGATTCGATTCAAAATGAACGAATCGTTCAAGAACGACCCATCACTAGTCCAGGGACAGTTGATGGAATTGTCACTGACTCAATGCATTATCACGAAAGTGATATTCAGTATTTGCATGTGTTTTTAAGTCTTGTCCAGTACTTGAAAGCCGACGGGTGTCTTTGCTCACTGCTCACACACCGAAAGCGCGCTCACAGAATAATGCGCCTCTCAGTCAGTGTGCGAATGCCGAGTTCTTTCACTTAAGTTCTCTTAAAGGGGTCATATGATGCTGCTAAAAAGAACATTATTTTGTGTATTTGGTGTAATGAAATGTGTTTATGCGGTTTAAAGTTTGAAGAGACTTCTTTAAAAAACATTAAAAATCTTACTGTTCAAAAACTTTTGAATAATCAACTTCAATTTTTCTCTCATTTCTTGCTTTTAATTGGCTTAGAAATCAGATAACTGCTGGACAATAACCAATAGTAAGGGTGTTTTTATATACTACAAACACTTTTTATCACATAGTAAGGCAGAATAGTTTCAATACTGTAATAAATGCTATGTCAATTAGCACGACATTGTTCATATACGTTATATATTACCTGGAGATTACTTGACAAACACAAATAAACCATATTGTCGCAATCGTATGTTTAATGTCTTCATGTTTCCAAACGTTTCTGTTTTTCTGAAAAGAACTGTTTTCATACAGCGATAGCTGTTTTGTCCATATTAGGAATTTCCTCATAGGACTTTCTGCGCGAGAGCGCCCTCCGGCTTCGAGTATGAATGAAACATACACTGCACGAGTGTTTAGCGCTGGGGGACACGTACCCCGCGTCCCCCGCGTAATCTACGCCCCTGAGTTACATTACTTTAATAAAGTAATAGAAAAGTTACACTACTTATTGTGGAACCCAACACTAATATTAAGACTCAGACCAGGAGCTTTAGTTCACCAGATGTTCAAGGCTACCGATATTTGAGAAGAGTCTTCTAAAAAAAATGCCATGTCATCTGCTAATTTACTAATGATTAACTCTGTATTTCCAACAGTGATGCATTTTAGGTAGTGGTCGACCAATATGGCATTTTTAATGGCCGATGCCGATATTGAGAAATCAATCTGGCCGATATAATAAATGTAATTACACTAAATGAGAGACATGCAGAAAATTGGCGAAATTAAATGAACATTTATTATGCATAAATAATTATTAAAACCTAAATTAAATAAATGTAAACAATTGAGGTAACAATTAGAGCAGCCTTTCCTTTTATTTTGCTGAAACATCTACAATTAAAGCTGCAAGCAGCGATGAAAGGGCCCTCACACCTGGGCTCACCGCCAACCGGTGGCCATAGGAGAACAGCGAACGTTGGGCAATATGCTTTTAAAGTGGTAAATATTTGTGGCAAATTTCCTGCTGCCAACAGGTGGCGCTATGATTATAACTGAATATTGGCCTTTAGATCTCTTCAGGCCGTGACTCTTATCAAACATGTGAAGTTTGGTGCAGATTGAACATTGTATGTTTGAGTTAGTGTAAAGCATGACATATGCTGTTTCCAACAAGTGGCACTATGATTATAACTCTTCAGGCCAGTATTCTTACAAACATGTGATGTTTGGTGCAGATCGGACATCGCATGTTTAAGATAGTGTAAACCAAGTCATTTCCTGTTGCCAGCAGGTGGCGCTATGATTATAATGGAATATTGGCCTCAGATGTGTTCAGGCCAGGACTCTTACTTCATGTAAATGCAGTCGGTTTTGTCTTAAGCGAACTTGAACAGTTGGCAGAAATACAGATGTGTCAAAATATTTGATCTATGCGTCAGATCTGAAAGCAACAGCGTAAACCTGCAGCTGCCGACTGCGTCATAAATGTTAATCAAACAAAAGAAAAGGAGAAAATCACTCACTGCTCTTGACTGAATCACTTATTAACTTTAATACTTAATGTATACAGTGAAGATTATTTTTACATTTATTACTTCATGAAATGTCTGTAGTAGGCTATTTCTAGAAGCCTTTATTTTTTATAGGTATTGTTGTGTTACATGTGTGTACCGATTTTCATACATGTACGTGAAACGTAGCTCGAGGCGCACGCCGTTGAAAGTATATAGGTGGCACTATCGAGCCATTTTGCCACACCCACTTCTGAAACCCATATGAGGCGTAAATTTTCACCAGTTCTGATGCATGTGCAAAGTTTCATGACTTTTCGAGTATGTTTAGGCCCTCAAAAATGCTATTCATTTTGGAGAAGAAGATTAAAAATAAATATAGCTGCAAGCAGCGATGGCGGGCCCAAGCCATCAGTGCAAACGCCACCCCGGTGGCATCAGGAAAACTGTACCCAGCGGGCACATGCATTTACAGTAACCCTCTGGCAGTCAGGTTTTAAGGAATATGGCAATTAAAGGGTTAATCCAAACCATCAAGACTGAGAAACACGCATACTCAGAACAATATACAGGTGCATCTCAATAAATTAGAATGTCGTGGAAAAGTTAATTTATTTCAGTAATTCAACTCAAATTGTGAAACTCGTGTATTAAATAAATTCAATGCACACAGACTGAAGTAGTTTAAGTCTTTGGTTCTTTTAATTGTGATGACTTTACAATAAGGTTTCAGTTATTAACATTAAGATGTGTAAACAGAGGTCTACACAACAAACAAATGAAGATCATATGAACTGAAAGTTTACTGACATTTGTAAACATTTCAATTTACATTAAATAATAATATGTTAATCATTAGGTAATGTTTAATAAGTTCATTAGTAAACATTAACAAGAACATTATCTCATGTTTCTAGCTATGTGAATATATATTAACTAATGATCTGTTAAGCATTATATAATGTTTGTTAATAAATTATAAATGGAAGTTATTATAAAGTGTTACCAGCATAGGTCATACATACCACGTAATATTAGAATAGGCACCCCTTAGTTTCAAAATACTTACAGTATAAATAATTTGGAATTTTCCAGGTTGTTACCCCTTTGTTCCCCAAACTTTGCATATCGTTCCCTTATACCTACTTGGAGGTACTGTATAGGTACACTATAATTGCAAAAAAAATCACGCTGTAAATTCTGTAAATTCTTGCTGTAAATTGCGGGCTGTAATCTAAAGCGTTACCCAAAAACAGTGGTGAAATATCTATAATATCTATTTCTAAAGCGTTACCCAAAAACAGTGGTGAAATATCTATTTTTATCTATTTATAATATCTTTCCAAAGATATATAGTTTGTCATGATTAGATTAGGATTTAATTGTAATATAGTGAAGTAAACTTAGGCGTTCTGCCATTAAAATGCTTAACTTATTGCATCACATCCGTGAGTCAACATTTCAGAGAGTCCACTTTGCAATACTGTGACAAGTTATTTTAATCCACTAGCATATATCAACAACAAACTGTCAGGATCATGGACTGTCTTGTGTGACTTGTGTGATCTGTTTCTGTTCCCTTATTTGGTCATGTTCCTGTCCTCATTTTGTTTATTAGTTTGATTAGTTTGATTAGATACCTGTGTTTCCCCGATCATCCCCTGTATTTAAGTCCTAGTCTGTGCAGCCTGTCTCTGTCGGTTCTACTTGTTATGTTCATGTGTTTCCTGCTGTTCCCAGTGTTGGATGTACCCTGTGTTTCTTGGATTAAAGACTGTTTCGTTTATTCCTCGTCTCCATCGTTCCTCGCCATCACAGATTGGAACACAAACAATACCTTGCAAGGCTCAATGTTTCCATCACAACATGACTCACAATAACTCTTTGGGCTTACCTTTGCCAGCTGGGAATGCCTCAAAACAGTCCTTTCACACTGTCTCTGCTGCCAAACTGCACTCTTATTTAGCACCTTAACCATTTCAATTTTCAATAATACAACCTGCATTATCTGTTCTAAATCACAAATGGAAACAAAAGAGCCTTTGTAGGGTTTTAAACTTTCTTTTTTTTTTTTTTTTTAAATACAGAGTCTTTCATTTCTATGTAAAGATGAATCAGAAATGCTTATTTAAGGACTCTCATCAAGTAATGAGTGGCAGGCATTTAGAAAAACTCTCATGATGTGTTATATTCACTCTACATACACACATTTGCTGCAGGAATTGCTGGTGTGCCACCTGTGGCTAGATGCTCATTTCAGAGAGAGAGAGCAATGTAAGATGAATTATCTTAAAGCTGCAATGTTTTACTCATGCTTACGTCACACTGTAACGTTACACAGTTACTGGAGAATCTTACTAACTTGAATACGTAACTCATATACTCCTGCTGTGTAATTTTGCATGGATTATTGTACACATAAAATATTCAAAATTAGTACAGAGATATTATAGCAATATTTGGCCACTGTTTAAAATGGCCATTTTTAAGATTTTGACATTTCAATTTTTTTATATGTTATTTTTATTTTAATATGTTTACTAATAAATGTTGATACTACTACTACTACTACTACTGCTTATAATAATAATAATAATAATAATTATCACTCAATAATGATCACTCAAGAGGCTTTAGGACAACAGTGATGGGTGTTCTAGATCTAAACATTTGGTCAACATGTGAGAAACTGTGGTCATCCAAAGCTGTGTCCCCTTTGAAGCAAGTTTTTTCTCTCAGTTTGTTCTTTTTTACACCTAAAATAATATTATTTGAGGAATCTTTTTGCATGCCTTTATTTATAGTACCAGATTATAAATGTAAAGAGATTCTTTATTTGTAATATTTATAGCAGTCTGCACTGGTTTAGCCTCTGTGACAATGTTCTTTCTGCATGGGGTCTCTTTGCTGTCCTTATTTTATGTTCTTTAGATTGTTTATCATTACACTTATGTCATGTAAGGAAATTCTAATGATTTAGTCTTAATGGTTTAGCTCCTGCGTACCTAAATAGCCTTCTACCACGGTACAAACCATCACGCTCCCTAAGGTCGCAAAACTCTGGATTTTTGGTAGTGCCTAGGATAGCAAATTCCACTAAAGGAGGTAGAGCTTTTTTGCATTTGGCTCCCAAACTCTGGAATAGCCTTCCTGATAACGTTCGGGGTTCAGACACACTCTCTCTGTTTAAATCTAGATTAAGGACACATTTCTTTGGCTAAGCATTCAAATAATGCATCTCATAATCTTGTACTGCAGTTATATCTGATCAAATGCACATTATTATTCTTTAGCTTAGTGTTAAACAAGTCAATTGTGCTTGGTTGGAACAGCAGCTACGCTAATTATGTCTCTATTTGTTTCTCTGTTTCTGCCACTGGATTGACATCCTGTGGTAACTAGGAATTACCGACAAACTTACAAGCTTCAGTCTAGATCCAGCCCTTACAAACACCTGAGAAGAGATGAATCAAACCCCTCAGAGGACCTCAGATGATGCCAACCCTGAAACAACATAAACTACCAAATTTTGCTACAAGTTTGATTGCAACATATAATCATTGGTGTTAATAGTGTTCATCATCTGTTTGATTAGGTCATTAACTGAATTTTACTGTACATTTCTGCCATATGTACATCAATTTTACATGACATTTTGACAATTTGTATTGTATTTTTAATGTGTTTAATAATGTAACCTATTTAGTATTAACCTCTTGCAGTTACATTAGCATAACTGTTAAGCTGACTTGTACCCATGCATATCAGAATTGTATTTTGTTTCTGGTTTTGACTCCACACTTCTAGAATTAACCTCAAGGGCGAAAATAATCTACTATTTTCAGTTGTAAGACATTTTTCTTCAAAACACCTCTCAGTTTGAAATACTTGAATGGAAATCTCACTATTATATGCAGAGGAATATTTCAAACAACACATTTGAGTTATGCAAAGAGAAGCCCTAAAAACTGTGCACAATCCATTTAAAATGAGCCAATATAGGCCCACAAATATATTAACTAATGATCTGTTAAGCATTATATAATGTTTGTTAATAAATTATAAATGGAAGTTATTATAAAGTGTTACCAGCATAGGTCATACATACCACGTAATATTAGAATAGGCACCCCTTAGTTTCAAAATACTTACAGTATAAATAATTTGGAATTTTCCAGGTTGTTACCCCTTTGTTCCCCAAACTTTGCATATCGTTCCCTTATACCTACTTGGAGGTACTGTATAGGTACACTATAATTGCAAAAAAAATCACGCTGTAAATTCTGTTTACCTATGCTGTAAATTGCGGGCTGTAATCTAAAGCGTTACCCAAAAACAGTGGTGAAATATCTATTTTTATCTATTTATAATATCTTTCCAAAGATATATAGTTTGTCATGATTAGATTAGGATTTAATTGTAATATAGTGAAGTAAACTTAGGCGTTCTGCCATTAAAATGCTTAACTTATTGCATCACATCCGTGAGTCAACATTTCAGAGAGTCCACTTTGCAATACTGTGACAAGTTATTTTAATCCACTAGCATATATCAACAACAAACTGTCAGGATCATGGACTGTCTTGTGTGATGTTTTGCCCCTGTTTCTGTTCCCTTATTTGGTCATGTTCCTGTCCTCATTTTGTTTATTAGTTTGATTAGTCATTCCATATACCTGTGTTTCCCCGATCATCCCCTGTATTTAAGTCCTAGTCTGTGCAGCCTGTCTCTGTCGGTTCTACTTGTTATGTTCATGTGTTTCCTGCTGTTTCCAATGTTGGATGTACCCTGTGTTTCTTGGATTAAAGACTGTTTCGTTTATTCCTCGTCTCCATCGTTCCTCGCCATCACAGATTGGAACACAAACAATACCTTGCAAGGCTCAATGTTTCCATCACAACATGACTCACAATAACTCTTTGGGCTTACCTTTGCCAGCTGGGAATGCCTCAAAACAGTCCTTTCACACTGTCTCTGCTGCCAAACTGCACTCTTATTTAGCACCTTAACCATTTCAATTTTCAATAATACAACCTGCATTATCTGTTCTAAATCACAAATGGAAACAAAAGAGCCTTTGTAGGGTTTTAAACTTTCTTTTTTTTTTTTTTTTTAAATACAGAGTCTTTCATTTCTATGTAAAGATGAATCAGAAATGCTTATTTAAGGACTCTCATCAAGTAATGAGTGGCAGGCATTTAGAAAAACTCTCATGATGTGTTATATTCACTCTACATACACACATTTGCTGCAGGAATTGCTGGTGTGCCACCTGTGGCTAGATGCTCATTTCAGAGAGAGAGAGCAATGTAAGATGAATTATCTTAAAGCTGCAATGTTTTACTCATGCTTACGTCACACTGTAACGTTACACAGTTACTGGAGAATCTTACTAACTTGAATACGTAACTCATATACTCCTGCTGTGTAATTTTGCATGGATTATTGTACACATAAAATATTCAAAATTAGTACAGAGATATTATAGCAATATTTGGCCACTGTTTAAAATGGCCATTTTTAAGATTTTGACATTTCAATTTTTTTATATGTTATTTTTATTTTAATATGTTTACTAATAAATGTTGATACTACTACTACTACTACTACTGCTTATAATAATAATAATAATAATAATTATCACTCAATAATGATCACTCAAGAGGCTTTAGGACAACAGTGATGGGTGTTCTAGATCTAAACATTTGGTCAACATGTGAGAAACTGTGGTCATCCAAAGCTGTGTCCCCTTTGAAGCAAGTTTTTTCTCTCAGTTTGTTCTTTTTTACACCTAAAATAATATTATTTGAGGAATCTTTTTGCATGCCTTTATTTATAGTACCAGATTATAAATGTAAAGAGATTCTTTATTTGTAATATTTATAGCAGTCTGCACTGGTTTAGCCTCTGTGACAATGTTCTTTCTGCATGGGGTCTCTTTGCTGTCCTTATTTTATGTTCTTTAGATTGTTTATCATTACACTTATGTCATGTAAGGAAATTCTAATGATTTAGTCTTAATGGTTTAGCTCCTGCGTACCTAAATAGCCTTCTACCACGGTACAAACCATCACGCTCCCTAAGGTCGCAAAACTCTGGATTTTTGGTAGTGCCTAGGATAGCAAATTCCACTAAAGGAGGTAGAGCTTTTTTGCATTTGGCTCCCAAACTCTGGAATAGCCTTCCTGATAACGTTCGGGGTTCAGACACACTCTCTCTGTTTAAATCTAGATTAAGGACACATTTCTTTGGCTAAGCATTCAAATAATGCATCTCATAATCTTGTACTGCAGTTATATCTGATCAAATGCACATTATTATTCTTTAGCTTAGTGTTAAACAAGTCAATTGTGCTTGGTTGGAACAGCAGCTACGCTAATTATGTCTCTATTTGTTTCTCTGTTTCTGCCACTGGATTGACATCCTGTGGTAACTAGGAATTACCGACAAACTTACAAGCTTCAGTCTAGATCCAGCCCTTACAAACACCTGAGAAGAGATGAATCAAACCCCTCAGAGGACCTCAGATGATGCCAACCCTGAAACAACATAAACTACCAAATTTTGCTACAAGTTTGATTGCAACATATAATCATTGGTGTTAATAGTGTTCATCATCTGTTTGATTAGGTCATTAACTGAATTTTACTGTACATTTCTCCATCGTTCCTCGCCATCACAGATTGGAACACAAACAATACCTTGCAAGGCTCAATGTTTCCATCACAACATGACTCACAATAACTCTTTGGGCTTACCTTTGCCAGCTGGGAATGCCTCAAAACAGTCCTTTCACACTGTCTCTGCTGCCAAACTGCACTCTTATTTAGCACCTTAACCATTTCAATTTTCAATAATACAACCTGCATTATCTGTTCTAAATCACAAATGGAAACAAAAGAGCCTTTGTAGGGTTTTAAACTTTCTTTTTTTTTTTTTTTTTAAATACAGAGTCTTTCATTTCTATGTAAAGATGAATCAGAAATGCTTATTTAAGGACTCTCATCAAGTAATGAGTGGCAGGCATTTAGAAAAACTCTCATGATGTGTTATATTCACTCTACATACACACATTTGCTGCAGGAATTGCTGGTGTGCCACCTGTGGCTAGATGCTCATTTCAGAGAGAGAGAGCAATGTAAGATGAATTATCTTAAAGCTGCAATGTTTTACTCATGCTTACGTCACACTGTAACGTTACACAGTTACTGGAGAATCTTACTAACTTGAATACGTAACTCATATACTCCTGCTGTGTAATTTTGCATGGATTATTGTACACATAAAATATTCAAAATTAGTACAGAGATATTATAGCAATATTTGGCCACTGTTTAAAATGGCCATTTTTAAGATTTTGACATTTCAATTTTTTTATATGTTATTTTTATTTTAATATGTTTACTAATAAATGTTGATACTACTACTACTACTACTACTGCTTATAATAATAATAATAATAATAATTATCACTCAATAATGATCACTCAAGAGGCTTTAGGACAACAGTGATGGGTGTTCTAGATCTAAACATTTGGTCAACATGTGAGAAACTGTGGTCATCCAAAGCTGTGTCCCCTTTGAAGCAAGTTTTTTCTCTCAGTTTGTTCTTTTTTACACCTAAAATAATATTATTTGAGGAATCTTTTTGCATGCCTTTATTTATAGTACCAGATTATAAATGTAAAGAGATTCTTTATTTGTAATATTTATAGCAGTCTGCACTGGTTTAGCCTCTGTGACAATGTTCTTTCTGCATGGGGTCTCTTTGCTGTCCTTATTTTATGTTCTTTAGATTGTTTATCATTACACTTATGTCATGTAAGGAAATTCTAATGATTTAGTCTTAATGGTTTAGCTCCTGCGTACCTAAATAGCCTTCTACCACGGTACAAACCATCACGCTCCCTAAGGTCGCAAAACTCTGGATTTTTGGTAGTGCCTAGGATAGCAAATTCCACTAAAGGAGGTAGAGCTTTTTTGCATTTGGCTCCCAAACTCTGGAATAGCCTTCCTGATAACGTTCGGGGTTCAGACACACTCTCTCTGTTTAAATCTAGATTAAGGACACATTTCTTTGGCTAAGCATTCAAATAATGCATCTCATAATGGTAACTAGGAATTACACAAGCTTCAGTCTGGATCCAAGATCACCGAACACCTGAGAAGAGATGATGATGCAAACCCCTAAGAGGACCTCAGATGATGCCAACCCTGAAACAACATAAACTACCAAATTTTGCTACAAGTTTGATTGCAACATATAATCATTGGTGTTAATAGTGTTCATCATCTGTTTGATTAGGTCATTAACTGAATTTTACTGTACATTTCTGCCATATGTACATCAATTTTACATGACATTTTGACAATTTGTATTGTATTTTTAATGTGTTTAATAATGTAACCTATTTAGTATTAACCTCTTGCAGTTACATTAGCATAACTGTTAAGCTGACTTGTACCCATGCATATCAGAATTGTATTTTGTTTCTGGTTTTGACTCCACACTTCTAGAATTAACCTCAAGGGCGAAAATAATCTACTATTTTCAGTTGTAAGACATTTTTCTTCAAAACACCTCTCAGTTTGAAATACTTGAATGGAAATCTCACTATTATATGCAGAGGAATATTTCAAACAACACATTTGAGTTATGCAAAGAGAAGCCCTAAAAACTGTGCACAATCCATTTAAAATGAGCCAATATAGGCCCACAAAAAGTGTTTTATCAGTGTAGAGAGTTGAATGTCAGAGATTCAACATTATTATCAGAAAATAGGCATGAGCTGAGCTGAGCTTGTGATCTTATATATGTGATCATGAAATAAACTGAATGAATAAATAGATTTAAAGCACAAAAGTCTATATACTATACTAAATGTCTCCTCAGTATGTCCAGTTCATTATGACCTTACTTGTAAGGTGACTAAGAACCCCATAAATAGGAAGATCAAGATTTGTGGTAATGTAATAATGAAATGCCATCTCAAGTGTCAAGATGGCATGGCAAGTTATCTACTATAGTACCTCAAAGAGAATTAATAACTGTTATAAATGATGAATGATCTAGATATGAAATGTAGATAGACAGATATAAAGTGCATGTATATAGCTTCAGAGGCTCCAATTCCAGAGACAGACACATGTGGGATAACAAGCCTTTATCATGCTTATAGACTTACAATAGAGACACCCATGGCTAGTTTGTACCCAGAAGCACAGCTGGCGCCACCTCTCAAAAACGCAGTTTTTTTTCTGTAGTATGGTATGCAGTTCTAAGTATTCTGAAGAAAAAGTTTTCGGTGTTTTTGTAAATTGGCAAAACAAAATATCAACATTTGTTTCGATGTATGGTACTGATGATACGGAAAGTACTCTACTGGACTGAGTTTCCCAAAAGCATTGTAAGCCTAAGTAGGTTGTAGAACCATTGCCATCAATGGTCTCGATGATTAACTTAGTTCACAGTGCTTTTGAGAAATGCAGCCCTGGCCTACTGTTGCTATGGTTACCTCAGACAGACTTCTGTACACAAAAGTCTGTTTAATGTGCTCTGACTAGCTTGAAATGTAACTTTCTGTTAGGTGTTGAAAACTCAGTTGAAACGTATACTTATATGTTAATGTAATAGGGCTATATACATTTGAGCACCCACTCCCAAAAGTTCTCTCGGATGGGAAACTGGAGCATAGGTTTCCAGAAGACATTGCGACATTTGTCTTGTTGAAAGTATCGAAAAAAAATACGATACGAAAGTGTACTCAGAATTTTCAAGTATTTTTCATGATTTCTACAAAATGGCCTCACACAGTCACTGCCCTTGTGCGCATGAGCTAAGAACAAAGCACAGAGTGTGATAGAGTCTCTGGGCTCTACCAACACGAGCGTTGGGATGCACGGGACTGAGTGCCTCTATCACGAAGCACACTAGATGGGTTTTTTTCTGTTATAACAGTGCGATATATATTCATTAGAAAGGTTTTTATTTTTTTTAATTTTACAAATCTAGAGGGAAATGTGCAGGCGGCATTATGGTTCAGCACTCTGGACAGCGCACCCGAGTGCCTGCTGCTACTTATTACTGGAGTAATTTTATCTGCGTGTTTAACAGATGAAGAATCATGCAGTTGATAACTTATTCACCAGAATTAGGTGCAAATACATCGCAAGGGGACTTCTGAAGTGAGAAATGGACTTTGCAGAAATTCTGTTTGCTTTGTTCATCGTTGTGATTGTGATTGTTTCTTTGCTGTCGAACTTACTGGTGTTGCTATGTCTCATTCACAGCAGCGAAATACGACGCCAGGTGCCAGGGGTGTTTACCATGAACTTGTCGTTTTGCAACATACTCATTTCTGTCCTAAACATGCCGTCCACTTTAGTTGGGATTGTAAAGCACCAGCAGCCTTCTGGGGACTGCCTCTGTCGCACGCTCAGCTTTCTGGAGACCTTTCTGACAGCCAACAGCATGCTGACCATGGCAGCACTCAGTATAGACCGCTGGATCGCCGTGGTTTTCCCGCTGAGTTACTCCAGCAGAATGCGCTACCGGGACGCACTGGTCATGGTGTGTTATACGTGGCTCCACTCGTTCACATTCTCCCTTATTCCACTGCTTTTCTCCTGGTTTGACTATAGTCCCATTTACGCATCCTGCACGTTGCATTTGAGCAAGGAGAGCGCACAGATTAAGTTTACTGTGTTCACCATTGTCTTTCATTCCACCAGCTTCATGCTCTCGCTCGTAATTTTGTGCGTCACATACTTAAAGGTTTTAAAAGTTGCACGCTTTCACTGCAAGAGGATTGACATTATAACCATGCAGACCCTCTTCTTACTGGTAGAAATTCATCCAAGGTATTTATGATCTTTTTTTCAGTAAGCATCATAGGGATGTTTGTGCAAAATTTCCCATTGTAACATAAGTGTCATTAACATTTTGTAAAACTCCTTTGTAGTGTTAAGCAGCGCTGTATTGCTGAACAAAAGAGGAGGAAACAGCGCGCTACTAAGAAGATTAGCATTTTCATCGGCTCTTTCATCATCTGTTTCGCCCCTTATGTCATCACAAGGTATGTAGCCAAAGGTTTTAAGCTTAACATTTTACAAACCATTTGGTATAAACACTATGGAATAATCTGGGAGGAATTGTTTATCATAAAACATGAGACACAGATCTAAAGATATTAGTAAGGCTAATGTGGGACGCAGCGAAGCGGTTTGAAGCATTGAATAACGTTTAACTGTGTATTATGAACAATGAACGAATGTTTCGCTATTGAAAAGTAAAAGTGTGCCTCGAAATGACATTGAATTGAGTCGTGATACAAGAAAAACAAGACAAGAAAAAAAGTCAAAGAATACGATAACGACATTTTTCTTCTCACCCGGTTTATTTACTTCTCAGTGCCCTGCTAATACGTCACTACCTACATTCTTAACTTCTTTTCCCTTCAAATTAAATTGTGACGCATTAAGTCATATAATTATTTTATGCACCAATCGTTCGATATTGCCTTCTTGATACAGTCGGACCATTCTTATTTTCAAGAGACTGATAACAAATAAGCAGAACTGATTTTTAATAGATTTAGTTATACTTTTTGAAACGGTATAAACGAAATGATCATTACACTACTACAATAAAGGCATTATTTTTTTATTATTGGTTATTTTATATAATGTTATATATAGGTCTATAATATATCTATATTTCATATTGTAATAATAACAAATACATACAATAATTATGCCATTTATGCAAGATTGTTGTGTATTTTGTCACAACATTGTCAATTATCAAGCTACACAATTTCTCACTTAAGAATGAATAGTTGTTATTTAAAAAGTTGAGTAATTATTCCAACAACACATTAAATGTTACTTTCAATGGCTCAATAATAGTGCTGTTTATCAGAAGATTCTTTGAAAGAGTTGTCTTATCTAAGTGATTAATGCCTAATATTAAGTATATGGTAAAATGGGGGAGATTTACTTTTAAATTGTAACATAAGTTTAGCATGTCAAGGGTGATGATGATGCATCAGCCAATGTGGTATTATAGGAAATAAATAGAAACATTTGGTAATTTAGTTATGACACAAAATGTAAAATATTAAGATCATTTATCACTTTATTATTGAATTTAATCATATAATAATCTATAATAATTTAAACAATTTATGTACTAATTTAATTGATTAATTCATTGATTAGTGATTTGTAATAAATGATTTTATATTATTTTTTCCATTTTTGTTTAGTCTTATGATTGTGTTTTTTCAGGGGATATTTGTCTTCATGAGTAAGAGATAACAGAATGTCTCCATTTCAAGATTTTTAACGTTACAGGACGATATTGTGAAGCAGTAATTTTTCATTGCTATTCCTTGTGGTTGTCACGGTACGCTGTTGGAAGGAGTACAAGGGAAACGAGGAGTACAATCAAAAGTCTTTAATCCAAGGAATACAGGGTAAATCCACACAAAGGGCGCTGGAGCAAACACACGTACACAACGAGTAGACCCGACAGAGACTGACTGCACAGACTGGGACTTAAATACAAGGGGTGATTGGGGAAACACAGGTGCATGGGATGACTAATCAAACTAATTAACAAAACGAGAACAAGAACATGACCAAATAAGGGAACAGAAAAAGGGGCAAACATGACACAGACAGTCCATGATCCTGACAGTGGTATAATAACACTTGTTGGATTTGTGCTGGTCAGGCAAAGTCTGAGCATTGATGCACACTCAACTAAGATTATTCAATAACCTCTGCTTCTTTTTTTATCATCACTTTGTCCCGTCCTTCTGCTCTTATCTGGCTTTACTCTGTCAGCTTCTTGGCTGATAGAAGACTGTTAATATATGGCGTTATTTTTATGACAAATGTCGAGAGCGCATTATTGTAGCGCGAAAGCACATTAATATAATGCGCGAGCGCGAATCTCTCCGCTCGCACGCGGATTTCCTTTGCTCTCGCACAAACCGGACGCGCGCGCTCAGATACATGCTGCTCTTGCCCTGAGAGTATGCACGCACATTAAAACGTGTCTCTCCTCTCACTCAAACTGTCATGTGCACTCGCAAATCTCTCTGTGCTCATGCCGTAGATATTAATTCTTTTCGCACCTGAATTAAACGTTGTCAAAAGTTATCATTATGCACTTTTAAAAAGTATATCAAAACAAATTTGTTCCTTGATTTTTTTTATTGTTGTATTTTAGTTTTAACATAAACTGGTTATTGTACTTTGTTTTACTACTTTATCTTTTTATGTTTGTATTTGCATTTTCTTTTCTGTGAATGCACATATGCATGTCTCTGTAAAATAATTTGTAAACACTTTTAAAAGGCGCTATATAAATAAAGCTTTAAACAATCAGACCTCCACAACTGACCTATGGAAATACTATGTGAAATCTAATTGGCTGAGAGGGAACTGAACCTGGAATTCTTTTGACAATCAAAGATGGATCTTTAATTTATTTCCAGTTTAATAATATTTAGCAATGTTAATGAAATGTGGCCTATATTAGAAATGACTATGAATTGGGTGCTTGGATGATTTGTACATATAAATAACCTCTGTCCAACTGGTTGGTCTCTGAGCAATTTATCTAAAAACAACATATTATAGATGGCTCTAAAGACTAATAATATGTCAGATACCTCAACTGAATTTAAAATCATTGCAATAAATTCTCAGTTGGTATGATGGCAATAGTAACAATTCCTATCAAATCAACATCAAATGCAAAAATAGACGTAAAT
>NW_015667290.1:48839-49566 GCF_001515625.1 Sinocyclocheilus rhinocerous
GCGGATTTCCTTTGCTCTCGCACAAAACCGGAGGCGTGCGCTCAGATACACACTGCTCTCGCCCAGAGAGTGTGCGCCCACTTAAAACGCGTCTCTCCTCTCACTCCAACTGTCCTGTGCACTCGCAAATCTCTCTGTGCTCATGCGCTAGATATTAATTATTTTCGCACCTGGATTAAACGTTGTCAAAAGAAAACAGATTTTTTCACTAAAGGCCTTTCCTTGTTTTTTATTGTATTGTTTATTGTCTTTTCTGTGAATGCGCATATGCATCTCTCTGTAAAATACTTTGTAAACACTTTTAAAAGGCGCTATATAAATAAAGCTTTAAACAATCAGACCTCCACAACTGACCTATGGAAATACTATGTGAAATCTAATTGGCTGAGAGGGAACTGAACCTGGAATTCTTTTGACAATCAAAGATGGATCTTTAATTTATTTCCAGTTTAATAATATTTAGCAATGTTAATAAAATGTGGCCTATATTAGAAATGTCTAGGAATTGGGTGCTTGGATGATTTGTACATATAAATAACCTCTGTCCAACTGGTTGGTCTCTGAGCAATTTATCTAAAAACAACATATTATAGATGGCTCTAAAGACTAATAATATGTCAGATACCTCAACTGAATTTAAAATCATTGCAATAAATTCTCAGTTGGTATGATGGCAATAGTAACAATTCCTATCAAATCAACATCAAATGCAAAAATAGACGTAAAT
>NW_015667290.1:49697-59212 GCF_001515625.1 Sinocyclocheilus rhinocerous
TTGACCAAACTGTTAAACTAGGTTATTTACAAATAATCCAAGCACCCGATTCATTTCTAAAATTGGATTATTATGATTTAGTAGTATTAAATTATAAAGAAATTGCAGATCCATCTGTGAAATCTGATTGGTTAATAACATTTGACAACGTTATTCAGGTGCGAAAATAATTAATATCTAGCGCATGAGCACAGAGAGATTTGCGAGTGCACATGACAGTTTGAGTGAGAGGAGAGACACGTTTTAAGCGTGTATCTGAGCGCGCGCGTCCGGTTTTGTGCGAGAGCAAAGGATCTGCGTGCGAGCGGAGAGATTCGCGCATTATATTAATGTGCTTTCGCGCTACAATAATGCGCTCTCGACATTTGTCATTAAAATAACGCCATATTATCGGTGTTTAACCATTCAGCGCACACACATAATGCCAGGTTCAGATTACACCGTTTGCAGTGCGAATGTGGTGTGTATTTTTTCCGTACTCATGTTAACAGATTAATAACGCGTGCACACTGCACACGGTTGCGGTGCGGCAGTGCGTTCCAGTAGCGGCGCGTCTGTAGCAGTGCAGAGAATGTATTCGCACCAAGTCTATTTTTGCTGCGCTGCAAGCTCTGAATTAAAGTAACAGCACATTTTTTGCAGTAAATATGAACATGGATTGACATGAAAATGTAGTAATTACACCATAAATGCATATTATTAAAGTCTACTGTGTTTCACAGTCAATACATATGGCTTTTTAGCTAGGTTTAATAAAGGGAAAGAACACTTTTAGATAAACAAGGCAATAACAGATGGCACTCGTGGAGGTAGGAAAACAAATCGACATTTGTCATTAAAATAACGCCATATTATGTATTAATACAGTTTTGTGTACCAGACAAAACACTGATTTTGGGTACCAGACATAATTGCTGTTAACGGGTTTGGGTATAGACAACTCTGCTGACTAGGTAGGCGTGTGTTACCAGACAAAATTGATATTTTCTGACAGGATATGGCATCCAGGGCTGGATCTGATATTTCTAGTGTGGAGGCATGATCTAACAATATAAATTACTTTTGAAATAATTCTTATTAATATTTCATATTTTTTGTGTCAAAACTAAGTTCTTATTTTTAGTTATAGTGTCACTAATGTAACATACTAAATCAACTATTCTATTTGAAATTTAATTTAGACAATTTAGTTGAATAATTGAATAACTGGTGACAAAGTAGAATCCCAGTAAAAGAGATGCATCTGAAATGTAAAATTATTCTATTACTTATGTACAATAATTTTAATATTTACATATTTAATTGCCCATATTTTATTTATAAGATATGTCATAATAGCAACAATGCAAATGTAATGACTATACTCAATTAACCAATACGTTTTAATGAAAGCAAATATGTCTAAAATGTACATCTAATTCATGGAAATATTAAACAATAACCCCAGTGATTACAATAAGTACTACATTTAAAAATAATAACACTAGTAGCAACATGCCACTTGGGGCTTTCTGTGCCAATTCTGGGGGGTCATCTTGCCCCAGGGGTCTAATTTTATCTTTTTCAAAATAAAATTTACAACTTTCACTCCGTAAATCCAAAAACATTGATGTGTCCACAAATCCCTCATTAACAAAGAGACACACACACACACACACACACACACACACACTGTTACGGGACGAACGAGATGTGAGACGTGCGGATCCATCTGCAAGGCTTTATTAAAGGGTGTGGTCATGAAACAGGCATGGGTCAGACAATGGCAAACAGGTATATTAAGGGCAAGACAGAAGAGTAATCCAAAACGGGCGTGGTCGATCAGCGGCTAACAATATCCAGAGGGCTTGACACGAGGGATATCCAATAACACGAGCTAGAGTCCAGGCGAGGTGCAAACACAGTCCGAAACAGCAGGCAAGAGTGATATGCGCTAAACAATACTCGGCAGTGTGAAAGGGATCTGAGTGAGTGTTATATAGTGAATGTGTGATTGGTTACAGCTGTGTGCAATCAGTGCTGTGTGCAATCAGTGCAATGGATGATGGGATATGTAGTCCGGGATGACATGCAACAGATTGTGTAGTGCGAGAGTCAATGTAATAGAAGGGTGACCTGTGGTGGTGAGTGAAAGAAGTTCATAGACCGGATTCGTGACACACACACACAAAAACATAATATTTAACATTATATAATGACAAAGATCACAATTTTCCAAAGAAACAAAATTAGATAAATTAACCTCAAAACTGTTTAGACTGACTAAATTTCACAAATGTTGATAATCAGATGAAATGACAAAATAAAAAACCTTGAGATTTTGTGCCATCTGTGCTAAAGAGAAAACATTATGGTGGCTGGGGGGCATCTTACACCATCTTGCCCTATAATTAATGCCATAATCAGTTTTGCTGATCAGTTAGCACACAAAAGATATTCATTGATTAAGAAGTCATGGTAAATAATTACTGAGTTTTAGGTGCCTCTTGCCTGGATGCTGTCAGCTATGATGTTAATTGATTCATCTCTGTTTCCAAGGTTGACTGAGCTGCTTCCATTTGTAGATGTCAATCGGTACTGGGGTATTGTCAGCAAGTGTTTAACATACAGCAAGGCAGCTTCAGATCCCTTTGCCTACTCCCTCCTGCGGCAGCAATACAAGAAGGTCTTGGTAACGGTGGCCAATCGCCTGGTGAAGCGTGATTTATACCCTTCTTCTGGACACAGCAGCTCCATGGACACAGAGAATGACTACAGTCTTCAGAGGATCAGCTAAATGTTGCAAAAACGGGAAATGCCCAATGCCTTGATTTGAAAGGTCTGTGAGAATTCAAAGTGTGTGTGTCTGTGTGTGTATATACAGTGGGTACGGAAAGTATTCAGACCCCCTTAAATTTTTCAAAATTTAAGGGGGTCTGAATACTTTCCGTACCCACTGTACCTGGTATTCACTACGTTATGGGGACCAAATGTCTTCACCAGGATAGCAATACAAGTAATTTTTGACCTTGTGGGGACATGTTTTGTCCCTATGAGGAAAACAGATTATAAATCATATAGAATGAAGTTTTTTGAAAATCTAAAAATGCAGAAAGTTTTGTGTGAGAGGTAATGTTAGGGTAATGGGATAGAAAACGGTTTGTACAGTATAAAAACCATTGTGTGTGTGTGTGTGTGTGTGTGTGTGTCCGCATTGATACACTTTGTTATGTCTTAGTATTCAACATTAGTGACAGAACAGCCAAAGCTAAAAATCTCTCTTGTACTAAATGTACTAGATTTCTGAAACAGCTGTTCATAGTGCTAGTACACTGTTTTGTTTGGTGGAATGTTGTGAATTGTTTTTAGAGGTGACTTTGTTAGACTCTTGATGTAGATACTTTGCACCGTGTAAGAAATTGATAGTGTACTTAATTTAAAATTAATTCTGTTAAGCAGTTGTAGGGTTTAGAGAGTACCAGAGTTCAAACTAATGAAGTTCAAACTTTATACAGCTGTATTAGTGCTAGATTGGTTAACATTTGTTCAATGAACTGCTTTGTGAAAACGGTGCAATAAAGATATCTGTATTGTTGTGTAATATGCATAAGAATACAATTACCCTGCCTCATTGTTTAATGCATTTAGTTAATATATTATGTCGAAGGGTGTATTATTTTGTTTATTTCCTGGGAAGGCCTCATACAGGCAAATATGTAACTGCTGCATGTTGTTGGGGAAATTAAGGAATTGTCCTATTGCAAGTATGCCTTTACTTTTTATGTAATACCTTTGTATCGTAACCAGATACAGTTGTTATTGGTATTGTTTTATTGTGAAAGTTGTTTATTAAGAAAGACACCACACATGATATTGTATTTGATTTATTAAGAAAGTGGTTTATTAAGAAAGACACCACACATGATATTGTATTTGATTTATTAAGAAAGTGGTTTATTAAGAAAGACAATATACATAATATTTTATTTGATTTATTAAGAAAGTGGTTTATTAATAAATTTAAATAAAATAAATAAATTTATGCATTTAGCAGACGCTTTTATCCAAAGCGACTTACAGTGCATTCAGGCTATACATTTATTTTACCAGTATGTGTGTTCCCTGGGAACTGAATCCACGACCTTTTGCGCTGCTAAAGCAATACTCTACCACTGAGCCACAGGAACATATTAAGAAATATGTTTAATTAATATTTTAATAATATATAAAAAATATTATAAACATATTTTTTATTAAGAAAGACACCACACGTTATTGTATTTGTTTTATTGAGAAAGTGGTTTATTAAGTAAAACACAGCACTTGTTGTTTTAAGCATTTATTAAGAAAACGTTTATAACATGTATAAGCAAGAGCTTTGAAAAAAAAAAAGGTGGGCATTTCCTCAGCTGGTGTGTTTCAGATGAAGCATAAAAGACAGCAGAGCAAAGAATCCTGAAGAAGAAAAATGAGAAGATGCAAGGCCTTTTATAAACAACTTCTAAGGGGATTTCCAGTATGATGTCACAAGACATTGGGATCCACCTGCTGTCTATAAAAGACTGAAGTGCAATGATGAAATCAGATGCTGCTTCAAGACCACCTGAAGAGCTCTCTGGCACCAGAACCATTGCTGATATTGCCTTGAGCAAATAACTTTTTGATATTTATACTTTATTTAATACTTATATACAGTAGTTGTAGAATATTTGTACTGCTTACTTACTAATTGTAAGTGACTTGATATAACATAAGTCTGCCTCACCTGGCATTGATTTATAGCTAAGAACAGACCACAGAGATGTCTTCTGTGACCTGTTTTGTAAGTATGAACTTAGATGCTTATGAGATAGGACAGATTTGACTTTACCTAACCTGAGAATAAATAAAATAAGGTAGAAGGTGTAGGAAATTTAGCACCATAAAACAGTATAAATAACAAAGTACATTCATTCATTCATTATTTATTTATAAAGTACATTTAAAAACAACACAGGGTTGATCAAAGTACTGTACAGATCATAGAAGTCAATTAAAAATACAATTTATAATCTCTCAAACAACAAACAAAAACACTAAAATAATAAATTAGAAACCCACACTAAGAAAATGTGTTTTAAGTTTTGATTTGAAAGAGGAAAGTGATGACACCATTCGGATCGATACCGGTAGGCTATTCCAGAGTTTAGGGCCTACTGTCACAAAAGCTCGGTCTCCACGATGTTTTAACCTCGATCTACACACAGAGAGCAATCCAATGCTGTCTGATCTAAGTGACCTAGAAAGATTGTGATAATGTAAAATGTCAGAAAGATACGTTGGTGCTAGGCCGTGTAATGCTTTAAAGGGGTCATATGATGCTGCTAAAAAGAACATTATTTTGTGTATTTGGTGTAATGAAATGTGTTGGAAAATCACGCCCCTTACCATATTGTGATGATGCCCTGTCAGAACGGAGCGATGATTCAAAAACATGAAAACCCATTATAAACGAGGATCCAGTGGGGACATAATTATGGATTATAATGACTTATACTGTCTTTTTACGCGTTGCGCTGCGTAAACATAAAACCATGTCTGCATTTGTGATCGGAGAAACAACAAGCGCTAACGTTACTCTACACTGCTCAAAGCTCGCGTTTGAATCATCAGTGGCAAATCCTTTAAATGAAAACGTACTTACGTGAGTCAGAACTGCTGGCATTTTAGTCTAACGTTACTCTCCCAGGATCAGTAAACAGTCCTCCATAAAATGTGCTGCACACATCTGGATATTTGGGTTGAAGTGTTCTGGAACAGTGTTGTAAATACAACTTAACCACTGATTTCTAATCGTGTCCATTTTTGGAAGGCCAAACAAAGTAGTTTCGCTTTCACAACGAAGCACACAGCGTCTTCAGGACATGGCGGCAGTGGCAACAATACTACAGTGAGAATAAAAGTTACGCCTTCTTTCTTTGCGTGAACATTTAGGCGCCGTTATGCAAATCTTCCCACATAGTGACGTAGGTATGTGGGGGCGTGTTAGAACGAGCCGTTTTAGGTAGGCGTGGCTGACTCTTAACTTTTATAAAGAATATCTCTTTGGATTTGAGACTTTAGTCTTTGCAACTTTACAGATCTTCGTTATGCACCAAGACCTTGTAACCCTCCAAAGAGAAAGGAAAAATTGAAATCGCATCATATGACCCCTTTAAAAACAAAAACTAGAATTTTAAAATCTATTCTCAGTTTGACTGGTCGCCAATGCAGAGAAAGATGGAAAGAAGGAAGAAATGTTAAGATGGAAGAAATACGATCAAATTTTCGACTGCCAGTCAGCAGCCTGGCTGCAGCATTTTGTACCATTTGTAGACGCCCGATAGATGATTGATTTGCACCATAATAGAGTGAATTGCAGTACTCAAGGCGTGAAGTAATAAATCCATGGATAACTTTTTCTAAGTTCTTTAAAGAAAGATCAGGTTTGACTTTTGCGAGATGTCGTAAATTATAAAAAGCAGAATTAATTTGTTTATCCAACTTGAGACCTGAATCAAACAACTCACCTAGATTTTTCGCACATGGAGTAACATGAGAGCTTAATGCCGGGTTCAGACTACACAATATTTTTGTCGGTCACGATAGTCACTGTGTCAGATTACACGATTTTGACTCCTAAAATCTTGTCATGTCGTGGACAAGAAACATGTCAGAATACACGTTGCTTCCCGACCATTTATGGAAGGCGGATGGGGCCAAAAGCCTTTAAACGGAACGTGTGAAATGCGACCGTGTCAACGCACAATTTGCACGCATTAATGCGGCAATTTTGAACACGTTTCTTTTGTAAGTGTAGACACGCACGTTTTGGCCATGTTAAGGCGTCAGTTTTTGCCGCTTTTATTTGGTTTGTGTAAAGAGGCACAGTTTTACCACTTTAAGACCACAATTTTGAACGTGTTTCTCAACGCACTCATTCTGGCCGTGTTAAGGTGGCACGTGTACGCCCCTTCAGTTCATAATTCCAAAGTATAGACTATAATTGGGCCTTAAAACATTGCAGTAGATTAATTATTATTGTGAAAACTTAAGTAGGCCTAAAGTTTTATTATAGAGGCTATTCTATTCTATAGGCTTTTCTGTGAAATAAAATTTAAATGTAGGCTATTAAAGGGGTCATATGATGCTATTTTAAAGATCATTATTTTGTGCATTTGGTGTAACAGAATATGTTGACATGCTTTAATGTTCAAAAATTATAAACAAAGTATGAAAAATGTCCAGAGTTTGCATGTTATTAGATTTATAACAAAAATTAAATTTGTGGCCAAGGGGGCGTTTTAACCCCATGGGTGGGGTAAAATACCCCCAGTCAGACAAAGCAATGTGCTTTAAACATTTACTGCAAAATCAGAGTACAGGCAGTTTTAGCTTAAAATTTTAAAGAATATAATCAATAATTATGAATTACAAAATTATAATAGCCTATTTGAAACATTTTGTTAGCTGATGCTAACTGCTTGCTAACTAGCTACCTGATGCTAGCCTAACTTGAGGTAATTTTTAAATATGAAATCCAAATATTTTTATTCAACCAACTAGTTAGAATATATTTGATTGAAAAACAAAGGATTTGATGTTCAGAACAGAATAACTACAGTCATTTATGTTTGTGTATTTGTGTCTTCGAGTATATTTTGGAAAGTAACAATGAATCCTCACAAAAAAAAAAGGAATCGTGACGTAATTTCAGATATCACGAAAAAAATAATGATTTCACTCCTAAGAAAATGAATTATTTTTCCATCAGAAGTGGCTGAACAACCATTGGTATGCACTCCTCCACATATGCTCCATAAGCTACTCCTGGACTCGGACACACAACTCGCACCACCTTGAGACCGACGCCGTCCAGCCGCTAGAGTTAAGCCAATAATTGCTTGTGGAAAAAATAATTTGTTTTTTTTAGTATTTAGCCTACGTACGCACTGGGCAAATGCAGGCTTTTCCGGCGGAAAAACATATAAAATAATAGGCCTAAGTAGGCCTATTATTTATATATTTATATTATAAAATAAGTATTATTATCAGTGACGTAAGTTTGTCTTAAAAGTGGTGGGGGGTGGGGTTACATCTGCTTTAAATATCAATATTATTATCTACAAATTATTAAACTTATTGCAAAAATAAATATAATAAGCGCTTTTATGATAAATAAGTAGTGCATGAAATAGTAATAGTCATGGCAACCACATTGCTCGCTGATTCCCTTTCCGGGATCACATCATCAGACTTAAGAAACAGTCATTTGCGCACATTTTATGGTCATTGCGTTTGAGACTGGATGCGTAATGTACTGTACAGTAGCCGCACAACACCAACAGCTCATGTGCGGCAGCGGTAGGCCTACAGTAGCCTAGATGTCGAACGGGTCCAACAGTTACAGTATGTATGTTTCTAAGCCATTTTCTAAATGAAGTGCGTATCATTGATCATTATTCAGATTTTTTTTTTAATTATTGCGCTCAGACTGTGATTTCTGCAGTATAACACAATTTAAGACAGTATTTTCACAGCCAAGTATCTTCCCCGCAGGCTTGGTTTGGAGGTGCTAGAGGAAGAATCCTCAGTTGAAGCTGTAATAATAATATAAGACCCCAAATGATCTCCTTATGAAACCGAACAGATGGCATGCAACAAAACAATGGAGAGATCTCCAAAGAGGGTAAAATGACACCACCATGACCAAACTTATCTCCTTGCTCATTTATGACCCCCTTATCCCCTCTTTGTTTAATGATTTAATTGGGATAATACATTTTTACCTGACAAATAATACATTGTTATATTTGATTTGTTCTGATCTCTTCTGAAGTCATTATTTCAAGATTAAAGTGCAGTCTGGTGTTTCCGCAAATCTGCGTCCATGATAGATCATACTGAAGTAGGCTACCAATGAATGGAGCAAGTTACAGTTTTCATGATTATAGAAAAAAGTCCACTTTTTGTTATGTGCTAGCAGGGTGCATACCACCTGGTTAAAGGTAATAATCACCCTGTATCCTCCATTAAGTAGCCTACCGAAGTAAGTAGAGAACTGGCGAGTTTGTGTCCGTACGTTCACTGTTGGCCAATTGAATTGCTAAGCGATGCCGGGTCCTTAATGAACGAATAATTGAAAGTAGGCTACGGGATGTCTAGAATAATCAAAAATCTAAATTAATACATAATCGATATTTGTGATCAAGTTTTTAATTAAAAATACAGCCTAAATTTAAGTCATATGCATTCGTGAAGGATGTCGTAATAGTACACTGCCATATACGTACAGTATGTAAACGTCAGACGTTATATTTGTTCGTGAGGATAATGCATTGCTACGTTGTGTGTGATGTCAGTCTTATGTCATGAATTGTCATGTTTTTTTTTTCTCTCTTTAGTTTACCGGTCTTTCTCGGGTAGAAACCAACAGCTTCATGGCTCTTAGAAATTTTTTAGCACACTGCCAAAGGACCTATTCTGACTGCGTGCAGCTGGCTTCTTCTAACCACACT
>NW_015667290.1:59923-61306 GCF_001515625.1 Sinocyclocheilus rhinocerous
CAGTTGCAGTGATGCAACAAGACAATTAACCAAAGCACACAAATAAAAACCAACACTAAACAAATATTTGAAATCCTTTTGAATTGATGTAAAAAGTACAATTGAATGATTACAATTGAAAAAAAAAAAATGTAAAAAGTACAATTGTTTGTGTGTGAACAATTATTCAGTTTGTCTGTAACTGTTATTAAAATTAAGATCACACCACATTTTTATCAATGCTGAAACTTTTTTTTTTTTTCAAAAGTTTCACAAACTTATTTTTGCCACTTTTGATTTATGGCTCCCTAAAGACACGTTTAACGGTAAATAGCACCAATCTACACAGGAATGCTCATTGAATCTCTTTGGATTATCAGGAAGCACTTGACTGTTGGTGCTGCATGTCAGACTGGTCAGATCATCAGACAAAAGGAGATTATTTTAAAGGAGAATATAGAATGTCTTCAACCTGTGATGCAACAAGACAATGATTTTTTCAAAGGTTTCACAAACTTGTTCTTGCCACTATAACTTAAAGACAAGTTTAAGGGTAAAGAAATAATAATAAAAATTTAATGAATATCAAACATTTTAATTTTTAAACATTATTTTGTTATAGCACCAGCCAGCCATCAGCCAGCAGCAGGCAATCAGATGATGTTACACACAGACTCTCCCAAAATAACACGGGGACAGAACAGCAAATAACTATACAGGGTCATAACATAACTTATATGTCTCTATATGCATTTGAATAGTTAAAATTTTTAAGATTTTAAAGAAACGTTTATGACCATTTGTGATTTGTTATCACAAAGGGTTTATATGTTTCTTTATTCATTCTAGGGTTGACATTGCACTGTCTGTTAATTTAAACTGAACATTTGCTATAAATCACCTTTGTGTACTTATTTACTTATATTTATAAATATCATTACAGAAACATAAATATTTTATTCATTTTTATGTCTATGTATATTCAGTTTCAGTATACTTTCGAAAATGATAGGCCTGTATAACTTAAAACAAACATTCAATAACATAAATAGATGTTACAATTAATAATTGTGCAATATGGATCATTAGCATTTACTTAATATGACATTTAATTTAACATTTATTAATTTACTTTAGCACAGCAGATATAAGTAAAGCAAAGCTAAAAATAGGAATATGTGGGTAAATCTGGACTTAAATCTGCTTTAAAAAAAAAGATGACATGTTTGAACATGTCCAGAATGTGTGCGTTGAGAAACACGTTCAAAATTGTGGTCATAATGCGGTAAAACTGGCCATCCTTACACGTACCAAATAAACGCGGCAAAAACTGACGCCTTAACACGGCCAAAACGTATGGAAGGCCGTTAGGGCCAAAAGATGTGGTACTAACGCGTTAACACG
>NW_015667291.1:0-530 GCF_001515625.1 Sinocyclocheilus rhinocerous
CTGGGTGTCTGTTAGAGATCACAACACTGGCGTACAGAGCACTATAAATTGTTCGTCACGCGCACAGTAACTGAAATTTAAAACTGTTAAAAGAAAAGGCTCAATAAACTATCGCACAGATATAATACACTACGCATCAGTATCTCTTTCCCTTCGTGCTTTGAACTTTTCTATGCGGAGCGCTGCTCGCTGTGACTCCGTTTTGCTTCAAGCACATCATTCTGTGCACGGAATGCGCATAAGCGCTTCGTGCCGCTCTGTATTGGAGCCTTTCATATTATTATAATACTTTTGCGCAATGAAAGATTGTTAATAGCCTTTCTTGTTCTGTCTTATCTATCATAATTGCTAATAGCCTTTCTTGTTCTGTCTTATCTATCATATGTTGCTGCCTCATTACTGTGCTATAAATGTAAAAGAAATGTATTTAATTTATTGCATGCATTTATATATGATTATATTTACTTGTTTTTCATGAATGTACAGTATATTACAATACAAAGAGCAATGTGTAACATTTTACCAGATTA
>NW_015667292.1:0-15816 GCF_001515625.1 Sinocyclocheilus rhinocerous
TTAGAAAAACAATAGGGCCCTGCGCCTTACTGGCTTGGGCCCTAAAAATGCAATGTGCACTGAAAATATTTTGTATGTAATTCTCTGCACATTAAACTTGGGAATTTTAAAAGGAAACGTACATACAGCAGTTTAAGCTGACATTTTTTTTGGTCATCACAGAGCACATACTGTAACACTGTGTAATAGCATTACCTTTCTGTTGTCATCATAGCTTGAGTCCACTCCAAGAATTCTGGCAGCATTTGCTTTTGGAAATTTCTTTTTCAGATATGCAGTTACTGTATCCACAGAAAGAGTCTCTCCAACTTCCACCCTGTTATATATCTGGATTTTACAAAAAAAACAAAAAACAACAATAGAATTTAATGACCAAATTAGTACATTTACGTTCACAGAAGTCGTCTTTGGATATCCCTCCTTCCTCGTCCATAAAATGAATGTCTTGAACAAAATAATGTGTACAGTACATTATAACTGAAAATATCTGCTATAGTACACAGTATAAACCAGGCCTTCAAATATTAATACCTTAATGTGAAGGAGAAGCCTAAAGTAACATTAAAGTCATTTTGATTTAAAAGAGAGTCAGAGCAACCACAAAGATACTCACTGACACCATGAACGTAAAAGCCTGTGCTTCATCATACTCCTCTGAGATGTAGTTTAACAGCCTAAAGAGAGCAACACCTGCATCCAAAAACCCATCCACTTTATCATCCGCACTGACAACCAGCACAAACCCAATCCTAAGAGACACGGAAACATAAATGCATATCAAATCTGGCATAAAATCTCACCAACCATAAAATTATCAACAAATAAAACTGAACAGTACCAAAGGGCTCATGATAATAAAATGAGGTTTGTTTGTTGAATGTTAAGTAAGGCATAACGTCAGCTGCTTATTACATGGTTACTTACCAAACAGATAAAAATGGACATGAAATATTGATTTGAGTTGAAATTATACGTAAGAAACCATTAAGTGACATGAAAATAGCAGCGCTATGTAAGGAATTTTCTGTGACAATGGTCCATTCTACAGTTTAACAGTCATTATTCAAAAGTTAACAATCAGAATCACATATTTCAGTACAAGTCATATATATAACTGAAAAAATGCTAAGGTTCAAGTAAAATGAATGAAATGCTATTGTGGAGTGCACAAACCTGAGAGGAATGTTATGTTTGTAAAATAGTTCTGCTAATTTCACCAGCTCAATGCTCTCTTCTTGTATTGGGTCAAGAAACAGAACCTGCAAACAACAAATAAAACCATTTTTCATTCTTTCACAAATTAGAATTAGAATGAACAAATTCATAAAAAATGGGTCTGCAGCAGTGCTAAAAAAGTGGGGAATCGGGGGATGAACATCCCTGCATGAACCTGCGAACACAGCTAGATTTCAGCTTAGACTATAATCAACTCACAAGCAAGTTGACTCACCAGGTTATAGAAGTTACGGCGTATTTGTCGAATAACTCCAGGAAATGTTGCTCTGAGGAGCTCTTGGACACTTGAGGGCCAGTGACGATACATGGAGTCCTTCTCAATATCATTAGCCCACTAGAAAATGACAGACATTTGTTACATTGTGAAAGCCTTTATGCGAGCAGTGAACACCCATTTTATCTGCAGCTTGGGTTCCAGAAGTATTTTATCCATTTAACTTTAGCATTAGCAAAAATGAAACAAACAAAAAAAAATCACGACATTTGATTCAAAATTGATACTTAGCATCCAAGAAGCTCATGGCAGGTCAGTCTTAAAAGGTTCTATTATACATTAATCAGTTAGTACTAAAACCAATTTCTCTATGTAGACTTAAAACATGGTCATTTACTTCCAGAGCTCTACAACCACACTCAAATAATTAGCGTCTTACCATAATGGATGAGTGGCGGATGTCCAGAGCGTAGCTGTCCTCTACAGTGGTTGATGATGGTAAATGCAGGAACTTACTAACGCTGCTTCCTCTGATGCCAAGGTTATGAAGACCTTCGAGAATCTTAGCCTCGCTTCTGAGAATGTCCAGGATGCTACAGAGCAGTCGAGAATGAACAAATTTACAGAATGAGTTTAACATACATAAAACATGTTGAGGAACGTTAGTGGTACCAATTACCATTTGGTAAGAGGATCTTGCACTGGGATCATACCTGAAAGGGTTATGAATGTCCAGGTCAACATGTATTCCATTAATAAACAGACTGGCATCTCCAGGTTGGATCCCCATCGACTCACTCAACCTCTGAAATTTAAGGACCCGTCAGCTACACCATCACTTTATAGACTTCACATCATTCAGTATGGACATGATTTGCTGAAACATGATCTTTTTGTATTGGATTCTTCATCTGAGACTCTCAAGACACTCCAGAGTACTCATCAAACTTAGAGAGGACATGTTTAATTTTCTAAAAAGAAATCACAAAAATTCTGGCCCACATGGCTGCACTTTAAACTTTTTTTTACAGTGCTCATCAGAAAAGTTGTTGATAAAACCTTACCTTTTGAGTGTCTTCTATTTCTTTCCTCATGTCTTGGTTTACGGCCACTCTTGTCAGTGATCTGTGGGGACAGTAAAACATGTACAGTCAGTACCAGCTCCCGCCAACATCCCAGAACAGTCATAAAAACTCATTTTAATCTCAGAATACCTGTTCCCTCTTAGACGCCATATCTGCTATGCTGACAAACTGTAAACCACAGTAACTCTGACTCAGCAAATTCTGAACACCGCACATAAAGCTGTCTTGAGCAGCAGTGGAGGAAAGTCACAGTCACACATTAAAAATGACCTACACATAATGCATATGCATGCATTCTGTGCTGTTATACATGCAAAAATGCATAGTTGAGTATTCTACAACAATGACGGTTACAAATATTCCTGTTCTCAACCTTTTTAATGTTTACATTATTTTCTTTTAATTATTGGACTTAATAAGGATTCTATAAGGATGAACCTTTTAAAAGGCAACATTTGTGTAAATCTTTCCTTTTTTCTTTTTGAGTTCTGAGTCAGAGAGTTGTAACAAAGGTAATGATTTCTGTCTAGGATTTTTTCTTAGAGAAACCAAGACTGAATTTCAGACTTTTTACCTGGCTCTGCTTGGGAAATTTTGGCTGAGGTCTTGCATCAATTTGAGAGAATCAAACTTTGGCACAGTCATGATCCGAGATGCCGCCTGGAAACTGAGGTCTATTGGAAAGACAGAAAAAGGCATTTCAAAATCTTTGTTAAAAGAGCCAATAATCCATGAAAAATGCCTGTAATGCAAGAGTTAGTTAAAACTATTCATAATTAAAATATAAATCTAAAATTTTGTAATAAACGAACAGCTGAATTCAACATTGTCATAATTTACTTGTACACAAACACAAGATCATTTTGAAGAATCTATGGCTGTTCTCTTCTATGCAATTACACTGAACGGGGACAAGAGCTTTCAAGTTTCATGATGAAAGGGTATCAAAAGTATTTCATACAACATACAACAGTTTTTATGATGAACATTTTGAAATTGAAGTCATATATAGAGAAAATGTGGACATCTGCCCTAGCTCTCCTTAATGCATTCATCTTAAATACAGCAATTTTTGATTTGTGAATGAATCTGGATGAATGAGCTTCATTATTATAATAATTATAATAGGATACATTATGGTATGGAAAACAGTGACATTGTGAGAAAGAAAGAACAGTGAGAATCATACAGGTTTAGAACAACATAAGAATAAGTACAATATGTTTTCATTTTTGGGAGAAGCAATTAAGAAATGTATTTTTGATGAGTGAAAACATTATGACTGTGGTTGCCATACAGCTTGATTTTTAAACTAGTCTAAAGAGTCCAGACGAAAGGGTAAAAATTCCACATCAAAGTTATTACCACTTACAATTCCAAAAAGTTATTACAAAATCAAATGACTGTTTCAATAACCATCCTGATTACCATCATGAGAGCCCTTCATGTCAAGTAAAATAAATTGCTTCATTTATCTATCAGCGCAAAATGAAAACAGCTCTTATTTAGCCACTTTGCTCCAGGTCTTACAGTGCAAAATTGCACTTGGCTGTGAACATGAGCATCTGTTCAGAAGTCTGAAAAGGAATAGGACAGATCGCTGCAGAAAGCAAAGGGTACAAACTGCAACCTTTCCACTGCTTCCCAATTGATCAAGTGGACAGTTCTCTCCAGAAACCATGTGGATCACTTTAATCTCACTGGGTGACGCAGCACCGAGACCAGAACACCGTAAGAGAGGACCATCAATAACAGCAGCCTGCCCACCTTGGAGCTCCCACACTTTGAGGGGAGTCATGTCATTGGTGCTCTCCAGTAGATGCTTCCTCAGCTCTCCAAGTTCCTCCTGAAGCTCTGGGTGAGACTTTCTGGAGGTGAAAAAGAACACTGTGAGACATTGTTTCACATACTGTAATGTGCAAATGTTATTATTCCTTTTGATCTACTGTATGGATAGATATAAAAGGTATAACAAAGAGAAATAAATCAGAGTGCTTACTTTAATTTCCCAAACAGAAATCCTTGGACTTCATCATTTTCATCCTCATTATCAGTGGTGAGTGATTTGGATTCTGTAAACAAATTCAGGTGATGTCAGTTTCAAATTATTTGTTTCAATATCATTAGCTACTTCTATTTTATAGTGAACTTATTCTTTTCCAGGAAGTAGTTTCTCTACTACTAATTTTGTAGTTTCACTACTTTGAAACTACACTACCATTCAAAAGTCAGGGGTTGGTACAATTTTTTTTTAATGTTTTTTTTTAAAGATTTATTTTATACTCACCAAGGTTCTATTTGTTTGATCAAATCAGAAATCATTCTAATGTACTGATTTGGTGCTCGATAAACATTTTGTAAATTATCGCTATTAACAACTGTGTTGCTTAAAATTTTGTGAAAACGGTGATAGATTTTTTCAGGATTCTTTGTTGAATAGAAAGTTCAAAAGAACAGCATTTACTGTATATGAAATACAAATATTATGTAACAATGAAAAGTCTTTACTGTCACTTTTGGTTAATTTAATGTGTCCTTGCTGAATAACAGTATATTAATTTCTTCCAAAAAGTCTTACTGACCTCAAACATTTGAAGGGTAGTGCAGTTTGTCAAGCTACTCATAATTTACTGCATATTTCTTAACACTGACTATTAGAATAAAACTGTTATTGAGTTCTGTCATTTATTACTTATTATTTATTTGAGATTTTATGATACCTTTAACTTGTGTGTCGTCAACAGCTTTGTACTCGGTGCTTTTAATTGCCAGTTCAACACCATATCCAGACAGCAGCATCTTTTCATTTTTTGGCTCCTGTGGTGAGAAATCAGTGTGTGGGGCAACAGGTATTTACTATATGGCACAGACTCTAATAAATTCAGAAACGATATAAAACATTAAAGGGGTCATATGATGCGATTTCAAGTTTTCCTTTCTCTTTGGAGTGTAACAAGCTGATTGTGCAATGAAATTACACTGCTAATACTCACAAACACAAAGTGTCTTAGCACATAGACGAGTTTGCCCTCCTGTGCCCGCTCTGACAGAACCTTATGAAAAGTATTGAACTCCTTTGTGCCGATTTCAGCATAAAGAACAGCTACAGGCAGGTCTGTCCCATTGACTCCAGGGTACTGGTGGTCAGACTTGTACAGGTAAGGTCTTGGCCTGCATAGGACACATAAAAGAAAGGTTATGAGAAACCACTTGATTTTGACACAACCCATGTATAGAAAAATATTCCCCAAATATTTTTGAATACAGTATACTGTTGGTTAGTGTTACCTGCCTGCTGCAGTCTTCAAGAGCTTCTTCATATCCTTGGTGCTGCAGGCATTTTGATTAATTTTTATTAAATCTTATTAATAAATTAATTTTTGAATAATTATAATAATGTCTACATTTTGTATAATTTCACATTAGAGTCCACATGAGATTTTTGCACTGTATCACACTGTAGGACTGCATGAAACTGTGATTAAATTGTGAACAACTGAAGAAATGGTAACTAGTTGAAGCAGCTAAAACATTCAATATCCATTATATACATTTTAAACTAAATACTTGATATTTAAAAAAGGTTAATATATGTACAAATAAACACATCAATTTTTATGCATGAAGTTGGTTATTTAAATATGAAGGGTAGCCAGTGAAATACTGAACTATGGGAGAATAAATACTCCAGCCCACCTTGTTTCCAGCAGGAGAGGGGTCATGGACCATTTAGCCTGAAGACTGGCGACGACTCCTTTAGACGCTGAGTGCACATGCTGGACCCTCAGCAAGACCAGCACAACAAAGACCACCCTCATGATCAGACACTGCTAAAAGAACATAAAGATAACACTATTGTAATTGTAATAATTAAGAAATATTTAAGAACAATTAAGAAATATTGCTGCTCATTTGCATGCATTTATAAAATGGCTAGAAATTGCAAAAAAGAAAAGAAAAGAAAACTTTTATTGATGTTTTCATACATCAGAGAACAAATAGACATGTTGTCATGAAAAACGCTCCTATTAATTGCTTTGTGCTTCGGAATTGCAATAACGTTAAAACTATAGGCCAAATTTTACATACAAATATTATGTAGAAGTTGGCCTTTTTTCTTAGGATAGTATTTTCAATATCACACAAAAATTGTATTTTCAAATCATTGTCAATAAACAGCAGGTTCCCAGTGTAACAACTTATCCCATATATTGAGACGATACACTATAGGCTCAATGTTTGTTAAATGAAATATATCTTATTCCTGGACAATAACGTGATAATAAAACGTCTCAACAGAAAATAACTTCCATATTCACCTGAGCAAAAACTGGGAAATGTGAATTATTTTTTCATTAAAGTTAGTGTGAAGTATCGGTAAAACAAAGAAAGGACTTGTCTGTCACGGCAAACTAACTTTACCGCCGTTTAACTGTCCAGTAAAACGCCACGTAGCTACAATGTAACGTTATGTGTCGATTAGCTGCTACATAATTGTTAAATTTTTTCGTTCTTTTACAGACATGAGCGTCACTGTCAAGCTACATACACTTCATGCAAATCAGATGAAACAGACTATGATTGTGATTGGTCATTCTTATGAATGAAGAAACAATAAGATGGGAAAAGGGATAAAAGACATCCAGCACAAACTGTTCAACCCCATCAGCATTTCTTTCAGGAGCAACAACAACAAATTATTCAACAGCAATAAACCGCGACCTGACTGATATAGACTATGAATATGTTTTAAAAACACACCTAAATCATCGGAGGCTGAGCCGTTGTGTTGCCCGGTTTCACAGGACGCCGCCATTGAGGGGTCCTGCATCTTTAATTCCCTGTTCCACAAATGGGAAAGCGATACATTGTTTCTGCTTCAGTAAAAAGCTTCAACATTTTAGTGACTTATAAGCCGAGTATTTAAAATAAAGTTCAACTTAGTAATGGCAAAGAAATATCTTTCAGCACTAACATATGTTGTAAGTTGTACGCAGGAGTACGTTGTTCAGGCATTTTCACGGACAACTAATGTAATTGATGCAGTAGGAAAGTAACAGTAGAGCTCCTGCATGTGGAGTTGATGTCGGTGATATGAGCACACGGCGGGGCTTCCCATTTTGATTCATCTATAAAATCTAAAATATTGATATGAAATCAAAATATTGTAGCTACAAATTACGTCCCATTCATTTCTGTTTAAACAAATCACACATTTGGCTACTATTTTCAGATAGCCTATATGAGTTGTTTTGTAGCCTATAATTAGGGGGAGGGGGAATCAAGTTATTTTTAGAGGGCAATAATTGTTTTTTTTTTTATACATTTTGTTTGTTTTTGCTGACTTAAAGGTGAAAAAGACATATTTACATGTAGGCTGTATGTGTACATAGGCCTAATTGAATTAAAGAGTTTATTTAATATTGTTAACATTTGGATATTAAAGAGATTGTGACTGATATTTTAGATTAACTTAATAAATATAACTATATTTTATGTAGCAATGCTCTTCAGAAATCGTGATTTTATGTTAAATTAGTTACTCCATAGGATATGCATTAGAATTTAATACTAATAATGGGCTACTGATTTAAGATATTATATAGGCCTATCCTGGAAAATAATTACTTAATAGAAATAGAGTAAAATACCCAGAGAACTTAGTACCAGCTCGCACTCATGGTCGCGCTCAAAGGGGGCGCTGCATAAGAGAAAAGTGAATATTGACCGAGTATGACAGATAGGCTATGACAGATATGTCCAAAGCTGAAGCAAATGGTTAAACCCTTATGTAAAAATACAAACTGTCTATTGCAATAATCATTTACAAAATACCGCATGCCCATAGTGAATTTGAGAAAATGTGCAGTTTGATTATGTATGTAACCAGGTTGATTTAAATAAACTTGAAACAGTTTATTTACATGTTGCATGAAAGAAAAATACTTAAATTTAGATTTAGGCCTAACTGAAAAAATGACATTTTTACGGTGATGTGTAAAGAATCAATGTCCAGTTATTACATAGCTCGGCTGATTATTGGCAATGACATTACAAAAAGTTAAAAACAAAAAGCAGAGTATTAAGTATAAAACTGAGTCTAATAATAAATAACCTAGTTCAATAGCCTCTGTCTGAAATATGACATTAGTCTTCAAAGATATAGAACTAATATCTAATTTGACAGTTGACAGTTGAGATGCACATGCAGAGTATGTATTGCCTGGTACTAATAAACACAAACAACAAGTATAGTCTATGAGGTAGAACATGCATAAAATGAGCAGCATAAATCGCTTGTGAAAAAAACAAACAAACAAATAATTAAAAAAAACAAATCCTAAACGAATTTCCAGAATTTACAATAAGACATAAGGCTTCTCAACCAATTAGGATTGGCTCCAAATCATGTTAATATTCCCTTAGCATTCCTTTACAGGATTTTCCACAAAATGATATGGCACAAAGATTGCAGTTCAAAGGACTGTGATGAAAATAATAACATGCACACAGAATTCTCTCAGTAGTGGCGACACTTTATTGCTGAATATAGCAGAGCACTGGACTGGGACCAGGTGCAGATGAAATTGTTTGCGTGCTACGAAAGAGCTCGTGCTATACCGGTGCGACAGCGCTCGCGTCTCTTTGACATCATTCGCATCATCCCGCTGATGCGCGTCGCGGGATGATTTTATTCTGCGAGATTCCGCAGAATAAAACAGACCAACGGGGCACTTCAAACCGTTTGCTCTGAACACAACGAGCAGACGTTAGTATTTTGAAGACTTGCACTTTATTTTACCACGATGTTCGGTTCTTAAACAGCATTTGGTTATGCATTTTGTTTGGTGACTTACACTTTCTTTACAACTTTGTGAGAGAGCAAGTTTGATGTGAAGACTTGGATGTCACACTTTTGCGCATCTTTTTTACCATATCAACATGTGGCATGGGTTTTTTGGGCTGGATCCCACACGAACGTCCTGGAAGAAGACCTGGAGAGGAGATCATGATTCACACTAACTGCATGAAGAATTTCCTTGTGTTGAAATGAATGATAAACCCAACAAATGGATTTTCATCCCAATTTTAGCCATTCTTTTTGTCATGATTGGGTACCAGTATATTTGTCCGGCAGGCGGTCAGGCTTGCCATTTTAGGACAGGAGACAATCTCGTTTGGATCGGTTCCCCGTCCACTCCAGACCCGACCACCGATGACCCGGAGGAAGACAGCCCACCTAAATGTGCGTCCAAATTCAACTTCACGGAGCGCGATCTGACACGCGACGTCGATTTCAACATCAAGGGAGATGATGTGATTGTGTTTCTGCACATTCAGAAGACAGGCGGGACCACCTTTGGCAGGCACCTGGTCAGGAATATTCGCTTGGAGCAGCCGTGCGACTGCAAAGCGGGACAGAAGAAATGCACGTGCCATCGGCCCGGTAAGCAGGAGTCCTGGCTCTTCTCGAGGTTCTCCACGGGCTGGAGTTGCGGTTTGCACGCGGACTGGACGGAACTGACCAACTGCGTGCCTGTGATAATGGACAAAAGGCAGTCTCCAAAGCGCAAGAGGTAACGCGCCCCTCTCTCTCTCTCATAAACAATTCGGAGAATTCATTTGCCGCTCTGTTGCCTCTAATGAAGGTAATGATGAAGTGTAAAATGTACACTGTAAAAAATAACCGTGAATTTAACGGTAAAAGACTGTAAAAATGCTACAGTAAAAACCTGTTAAATGGTTAACGGTAAATTTCCCTACTATATACGGTGAAAAACTGTATTGGATATTACATGTATTGGACATTAATTTTACGGTAGTATACCGTTTTTGGAAGTGAAAAAGACCGTATAATTTACAGGGAATAACCGTAAATTGACATTCCCAGAATTCCCTGCATTACATTTCAAATTTTATGTTTTTTTGTTGAAATAACTATGTTTCTTCTTAGTTTTTTCTTATCAGTTTTGTATATTAGGGTTGTATGTTACACCTAATGTTGTTAAATGAATGTTAATTGCATTATTTCAGTTTCATGTGTCTTACCATGATGGTGTTTAGTGTTTGTGTGAATGACACTGTGCACCTTCTATATATGTTATTATTTAAAAGCTGCTTGTGATGGGCTTTGGTTCATCATGTGACTTTCTCATCACCACCTGCATTTGGTGGTTATCAGTGTATTACAAAGGTACAAAACCGATTTCAGTATTTCAATAGGTTGGTATATTAAAATTTTATCAGTTAATGAAATTACGGTATTTAGCTGTCAATTTAAGTTACAACCGTAAAACCTGAAACGTTGCTACCGTATTTTTTACGGTAAAATTCCGGAAACCACAGCTGCCGGTTTTTTACGGTAACTTTTACGGAATTTGTTTTACAGTGTAGTCTGATGGTGTTTTCACCCATGAGTCCACTCAGACCACTTTGAGTAGACCAAAATGGCATTTACACTCTTAGAAAAGTAGGTTTAGATCTATTTAATAAGAAAAATACTACTACTACAACAACTACAACTAATAATTATTATAAAAAAAAAATAATACACTGAAAAATTTGATGTATAAAACAACTTTTACTTAGAAATTGCTTGTACGTTTTAAAAAAGAAACGGCTTTATTAGTTCATTAAATTAAACGTGACATTTTGAAGAAAGACTGGAATAGTATTTGCTTATTTTTGTCAAATGTACTCCAATAATCTTCATTTACAACTTAGAAAATATTTTTTTACAATGAGTATATTAAGTCGTAATTTCTTTCTTTTTTTTTTTTTTACAGCAAGTTTAAGACCTTGAGCAATGTAGTGAGGATATTTTGAGTGCACTCAGACCTCTTTAAGCAGTCCTAAAAAGTTAAACCAGTTCTGTTTACACTCACAATGTCCCTGGACTTAAAAAAAAAAGTAATCAGGCCTTATTTTTGTCCATCAATAAAGAGGTCTTATTTTACTTGCCATAAAAGCACCTTGCTTTGGGAATTTAAGTTTATTATTAGTGACTGTTATTGTGAAATAATAAAGTTTTGTGTTCACAATGCACTCAGACCTCCTTTAGAGATCTCAGTCCAGTTTGATTTAATGGGGTCTCATTTGGAGCGTTCACATAAAAGCTACGCCAAAATACCAACCACTATTGCACCCCTGAAGCGAAGTACTTAAGGTGAACTTAAAGGTAATATATTTCCTCTGGCACACTGTACTGATATGTTGCTAATTCTGGACCAGTTGAATGAGAAATGATTTTGAACAACAAAAGCCAATCAATCAATGCAGTGTCTCCAAAAGAGATCTGTGCATTATGAATCCAAGTCCATTTTCCATCTTTATGCCCTCTGCATTTTTCTTTCACTGTTTAGAAGGTATTTTAGTCCATCACTAGTCTTTTCTAAATGGAAAGATTAATCTACTTCACATATGATTTTAAATAGTTATATTTACCCTATCAGAAAAGACAGTATAATTGGGGGTTTTCTTTGCCTGTGGCCACTCTGTGTCACTCAGTGATATTATTAATGTGACAGTGATATTATTAACTTATGACCCAACATGGTTTATGGCAAACACATTAAAAAGCACAACAGATAGAGATAGCCAGTCAAAATGACTAAATGTCAAGCCTAAAATGCTATTTTCTACAGTCTGTGGCCATAGCTCTCTTACTCAGATTCTGTATTCCAGTTTAAATGACTGAGAGCCTGCGCTGTAATGAACTTTAAATGAGGTATCATAAAGCCGAGCCGAGCTGTCGAGCATTTCCATCTATAAATCTGACAGTGCCAGTCTGGCCAAGCAAGCCATTAAAAAGTTATTTTAGTTGTTTACTAAGTATAATGATGGCTTAATATGGCGAAAATATGCAGACTTTCACTTTTATAAGTGCCTGTGAATAAAAGACATATGTGTTTTTAGTGCCTGCGAATGCCGTTCTCGTAAATAGCATATAAAATAGCTTTGTCGTCATCCTCGGCTACTTGCTGATCTAATGTTAGTCCATGAATTATGTTTGACACAACTGGCTGTGTCCGTATCTGTTCTGCTCTGTTATCATGAGAAACTCAGTTTTGACAATCACTCATTTTAACAGTTGCCCAGCAAATGAATCAAGTTAATTAGTTGCTCAGCCTGCATGTATTGTAATGAAAGAAAATATGAATACTTAATAATACTGACTTTGAGGAACAGCTGTAAAAAAATGCATGTTGCCTTTAAGGAAGTTTCAGAGAGGAGACATTTATTGGGTGAAGAGAAATTCACACTCATACCCCAAAACTGCAAGATCACATCTCTGCAGAATCAGCCAACTTGTTCTGGAAGTTCACAGTCTGTATGTGACAGAGAACCGAAGCCCAAATTAAACATAAATTCATCTCTCGCTCTCTCTGTGCTTTCAAAATGCTGCTTCACATTGCTTCTCTAAAGATACACCAGGAGACACACATAAATCTCTTCTGACAACAGGCACTTTTGCTCTCTGAACCGCATGTGCTAAGTGGTGACTGTATGAAAATTTCATCCTGATACCCAGCTCTGTTTATTTCGGTTAAGATGGATCACTCTGTGTGTGGAGGAGGCTTTTCACGGACATACAACGATCCTCATTTTTTTCTGTGTTTAAAGGCCACTTGAAATTTACAGCACTCACAGTATTCCATAATCTAATAATCCAGATTAGTGCAGTAGCGCAAAAGAATTGTGCGTTGTTGTTTTTTTGTTATTGTGAACATGCAGAAGTAGTTCTTGCCGATGGTGGGCTGGTAATTTGGCAGCGAGGCTTCTCAGGCATGGTGTGGCCTTTTTAACAGTGGGGGCACATTGCAGGACCTGGAAAGGTCAGCCATGTCAGAGCAGATCAACAGACACTGTTAGAGTCGATGAGAAGGGAGAGTTGAAATGATCTCTTCAGGGAGGCTTCTCTTCTTGTGTCTCTTATTCTGGGTTGTTTGTCTTCTTCTACGGTCATGCATTTCTCTTGCAGGTCAAAACTGTCAAAACAAAGCAACAGTTAGAGAATCTAACTGAGCATGTTTAAAATAACATTGACCACTTTTAATTTTTTAACGCACATTGCTGGTCTTATTGTACATGATGCACTAGTGCAAGTTGTCATAAATAATATGTAATGCCTACTTTTCAAGAGCCAATCAATTCCTCATGAATAATATATAGTTATGTCAAGATTGTTTCAAAGCAGCTTTGCAGTAATAAACAGGAAGATAACAGAATCAGTTATAGAAACTCAATTATGGAGACAATTCAAATTATGCTGTGAATTCTGCTAAAAAGACAATAGTGTCATTATTCAGAGCAAGTGTTAGTACTATTTTAGTTGTTTACTAAGTATAATGATGGCTTAATATGGCGAAAATATGCAGACTTTCACTTTTATAAGTGCCTGTGAATAAAAGACATATGTGTTTTTAGTGCCTGCGAATGCCGTTCTCGTAAATAGCATATAAAATAGCTTTGTCGTCATCCTCGGCTACTTGCTGATCTAATGTTAGTCCATGAATTATGTTTGACACAACTGGCTGTGTCCGTATCTGTTCTGCTCTGTTATCATGAGAAACTCAGTTTTGACAATCACTCATTTTAACAGTTGCCCAGCAAATGAATCAAGTTAATTAGTTGCTCAGCCTGCATGTATTGTAATGAAAGAAAATATGAATACTTAATAATACTGACTTTGAGGAACAGCTGTAAAAAAATGCATGTTGCCTTTAAGGAAGTTTCAGAGAGGAGACATTTATTGGGTGAAGAGAAATTCACACTCATACCCCAAAACTGCAAGATCACATCTCTGCAGAATCAGCCAACTTGTTCTGGAAGTTCACAGTCTGTATGTGACAGAGAACCGAAGCCCAAATTAAACATAAATTCATCTCTCGCTCTCTCTGTGCTTTCAAAATGCTGCTTCACATTGCTTCTCTAAAGATACACCAGGAGACACACATAAATCTCTTCTGACAACAGGCACTTTTGCTCTCTGAACCGCATGTGCTAAGTGGTGACTGTATGAAAATTTCATCCTGATACCCAGCTCTGTTTATTTCGGTTAAGATGGATCACTCTGTGTGTGGAGGAGGCTTTTCACGGACATACAACGATCCTCATTTTTTTCTGTGTTTAAAGGCCACTTGAAATTTACAGCACTCACAGTATTCCATAATCTAATAATCCAGATTAGTGCAGTAGCGCAAAAGAATTGTGCGTTGTTGTTTTTTTGTTATTGTGAACATGCAGAAGTAGTTCTTGCCGATGGTGGGCTGGTAATTTGGCAGCGAGGCTTCTCAGGCATGGTGTGGCCTTTTTAACAGTGGGGGCACATTGCAGGACCTGGAAAGGTCAGCCATGTCAGAGCAGATCAACAGACACTGTTAGAGTCGATGAGAAGGGAGAGTTGAAATTATCTCTTCAGGGAGGCTTCTCTTCTTGTGTCTCTTATTCTGGGTTGTTTGTCTTCTTCTACGGTCATGCATTTCTCTTGCAGGTCAAAACTGTCAAAACAAAGCAACAGTTAGAGAATCTAACTGAGCATGTTTAAAATAACATTGACCACTTTTAATTTTTTAACGCACATTGCTGGTCTTATTGTACATGATGCACTAGTGCAAGTTGTCATAAATAATATGTAATGCCTACTTTTCAAGAGCCAATCAATTCCTCATGAATAATATATAGTTATGTCAAGATTGTTTCAAAGCAGCTTTGCAGTAATAAACAGGAAGATAACAGAATCAGTTATAGAAACTCAATTATGGAGACAATTCAAATTATGCTGTGAATTCTGCTAAAAAGACAATAGTGTCATTATTCAGAGCAAGTGTTAGTACAGTTCCATCATGACAACTCTCGGAAGATTTTAGCATGGTAATGGTTATGACAATGTTCATGTATTTGGTCTTGGCGGAATAGATCTGCTACGCTGCTGCTGAATTGCTGCTGCTGTTGGTTATTGCTGAGTTGTAGATTATTGCTGCTGCTGCAAGCAAGTACGGGAACTTGCTACTGCCCATGCATATGGTGATACGGTGCTGTGAGTATTTAAGACACACTGCTGCTGCACAAATAGCATATAAAATAACCCGTAGCAGATCTATACAGGTGGAGCTGGGGAAGGTGGAGGGTTTCAGAGAAACTCTGAAAGCGCGCTGCAGGAATCTCAAGTGAATGCTAGCCAGCCATATAAATGCAAGGCAGTAAGCTCATTGGCTGCATATGCAGCATGAACCAATCAGCTTGCGCCAAGTCGTTTAACTCTCTGAATATCATCAATTA